>NC_091505.1:5939653-6174646 GCF_947461875.1 Haliaeetus albicilla | reverse complement strand
AGTCTTCAGCTCAGCTGTGTCCTTTGTCTGCTGAAGGCTAAATCTTATCACAGTATTGACAATCTAATGTCAAGGAACTTGATTGTTCCCTGTCTTTAACTCTCTGGTCTCCAAAGACTGCAGGTTTTTGGAGTCTAGTAAGTAGCCTACTAGAATCAGTGCTAAGGCTTCTATTGACTTCCAAGGACTTCAGATCAGATCTTTGGTTAACCTGCAACTCATCAATACAAAGATGTCAAATTTTATGAAGTCTGGAATTTAAGTTACCCCGTTTTGAAAGGCACTCTATTATTTGGCAGATATAATGGGAATATCTGTACCAATCACAGAGAATTTCAGTTTGAATCAGATAGTTTCAGCTCTGTGTTATCATTTAACCTGAATTCCATTTATCTATTAAATGTCTGCTAGTCTGCAGACTAAAGATTCAGAGTTTTCACTTTAAAAAGTTTCAGAGTTTTCGTTTTATGGCGCTGCTATTTTCTAGTCAGGCAAATAAGTAAATAATTATGAGATCATATTTATGCACAGTTTGAGCCTTCCAAGAGTTCAGTTGAAGAGAATGGTGAGAACCATCTGAGTTATACTGAATAGGGACAACAATTTACACTGCCGAACTCAGGCTACATCCATCAAAATATGGAAGGAATTCAACAGTTTTGCTGTTGGTCATCACAAGCTGTCTACGTTATACAGCTCCAATGTGTCGCACCATCTTTTGATGGGATGGAGCAAGAGTAAAAAGAAAAGAGGCTTTACATAGATACATATTTATAATGTGCACATAACTGTGTTGTATATATATTCTTTTGGGAATAAGGAAATTTGAAAGGAATTGTCCCCAAGCAGCTGACGTGGTGGCAGCCATAATAAAAAGATCTGAGTACCACTATGCACTGTATCATTGCCATTTCTACATTCACAAATGCTATCATGTGGATTTGCTTAGAACAGAAAATTCTAGCAAACTAGAGGGGCAGAGACCCTTACCTAGAGAATGGCCAATTCACTTTTCTGCGTTTAATGACATTTGGGTTATATGACATTTTGGATGTCAGATAACATATAAATCATAAATTTTATCTTCCTTTAGAACGAGATAGAGATAAGTAGGAAGTTCCTAAACAGGACAATTTCCCCAGGAGTTTCTGCCATTTATGTAGTGCTGTTAAGAAGCATCAGAGCACCAAGAAATCATAAGATAACTAGTGCTTAAGGATTTGCCTCTGCTTGCGAAGATTTTTTGAGTATAGCTATTCAAACAGCTTTAAACAGACACCACATTTTAAAAATCAAGAGCATAAATTCTGGTGGAAGCTTTTGCCTGAGTAATCAGTTTAAGAATCTTGGAAATAGTCTGAAGAGCTTTCACCACTGCAGAGAACTGCATAGTGACTGACAAACCCTACACTGCAAAAATACACTTGGAAATACAGAGTAGACTCAGTACCACTATATACAGGGTTGGGAAGTCCCTCTGTCTCCTTCGTTGGGTCTCTGTTGGCTTAAAAGCAAAGAAGAACCCCCGAACAATTAAGTACTCATGATACAAGGTTAACTTAATTATGGATGCACATTAACATGCTACCCATACTTAGGCTAAAAAGTGAAGATTTAACTCTCTGGGAGGAGGAGAGACAGAAAAATCTAATTCAAGTGCTTTTATTTATCAGTTTAATAGAAGTCTAACTTAAGAAATAAAAAAACATTTGTCATAAAAGTAGCTGCTATGTTATCTTTGTGACAGACTATTTGAGACATACAATGGTAATATCTGTGCCCTTATTCCCTGAATTAGGATCATCAATTCCTTACCAATTGCCTAGAGTTCTTTTGAAAGTAGAGGACTTTATTTTCCCATTACAATTTTATACCAATTTTTATGGACTGGTAGAAAGCACATGTTTTAAATCTGGGATGTTTGTCTCAGATTCAATTTCAGATTTTTTTTTTTTCTTTTAAATGCTGACCAAGTGTCCTATCACAAAGACCACATTTTAAGGTAAATTGGAAATTGCTGGACAGCAGACCCTGAGAAGAGGTCAATGTTTTGAGGAATGTGTGAGCACATCTTCTAATATTAAAAGAAAATAAAATAGATTAAGTGATGATCCTCCAGAAGTTTCAAACTTCTATGGAAAAAATCAAAGCTAGCATCCAGCACAGGGTACTATGATATTACAAGAGGGTATAAGTGTTCAGTCAACTTAATTAGAGCCAAATTCTAATAGGGCTTTATTTCATACATTCCTCCTCCTAAAAAGTAAACACCACAATGATAAAGAATTTACTTATTATATTCCAGTTTTGACTCATGGAACAAATTATACTGAACACAGAAATACACAGTTCCTGCAAATAACACCCAAATCCTCACACACAACCCTAAATCTGAAAGTGATTTATTTTGAAACAAGCAATTTCAGTCTTATATCTTTTGATTTTATTGAACACAGTACATCCAAAGTTCAGGTACAAAACAACGGAGACATTAACACTGTCAACTCCTCTGTAATAAGTTATCATCTTTGAATAAGGCTTAGAAAGAGGGTCCCTTCACATTTGATGGTGGACACTGACTACAACGTTGCAAAGTAACACTTCATAGCTTGATCCAACTCAGCTAACAAAAAAAGTACAATCTTTCCTTGCTTTCCCTGCTATTTCTTTGTCAAGCACTTTTTGTTCTCAGATTTGCACTGTGATGAAGATGATTCTGAAAGTGAAATCCAAATTAGCCATCCACATTATTTTGCATCTCAGTTTAGTTCTGTAACTGGCATCTGAACCTTGCTCTAATTTCAGATATAAACTGAATTATTTTGAATATGCTAATAAGTCTGCTACTTTTCTAGACACCTATTTTGCTGCAACACTGTCTGTGATCTGTGAAGCAAGTAATTCTGCCTATCAGCTTACTGCAAACAGCCAGCAGAAATGTAAATGGCAGAAGCTGAGATCAACCACTGCTCCCAACTAATTTGTTAATTTTCATGCCATATTGGGGCTACATCCTAGTGCTTTTCTCCTCAGGCTCAGCTTCATTTTGTGGCTAGTTTCACTTTAAGTGTTTTCAGGGCATCAGTGCAGGATGCAGCTGTACCAACCAGACTGAGATTCTCAATCTCTTTTTCATGTATTTTTTTTTTTTTTTAATTTTTTCTATAAAAGGTTTCTCATATGGAAGGACTTCAGTGCACACTTTTTTCTAGGAGTACTTTGCATTTTCTAGGAATGAATTTGCTAGCATTTTTACGACCCATCAGATTCTAATGAAGGCAGAACTGTTATCTCCCATGCAGTTAAGATATGGCTGTATCATGTAAACAACCTAAGCCCAAAGGTCATGACAAAGCTAAGATATTTTAAAATAATGTGGAACAGTCATAGTGCTTTCAGGATTAGGTAACCCAATTTTCCCCATTTATCTAATCAATAGCTGCAGTAGAGATGATATAAAAATAAGCGAAGTTGGAGAAAAAAGCAGAGATTTCCAAGCAATCACTAAGAACATAAAAATATTTTCAGACAGAGTGCATGGGGAAGAAAACCCTGATTTCTAGAAATAAAAATACTGTTCTTTCTTTGAAGAAAGAAATAGAAAATGAAAGAACTTGAGGTAGCTGTAAAGTAGTGTATGTGCTGTAGTTAGAGCAATAAAGAGGAAGCCTATGTAATTTTAGTCTGCATAATCGTTATAGCTGGCCATTCAAGCATAACAGTGGATTTTCTGCTGTAGCAACAGTTTTAGTTTCTGTTTTTCATCATAAAACTAATTAAAAGTAGCGATGGGTTGAACTGTTAAGAAAAAAAAAGGTATGGGTATATTTGAATACTGGATTATCCATTAAGGCATATATCACTTACCAAATACAGTTCCCTCATATCAAGTTCAAGCTGTGCCACAGAAAAAGCTCCAGAGGAGCTTAGCTGAAGCATACTTCCACAGACTTAATATCCTTAAAATTATCCTCAAATATGTTCCGCCCCCCTTATGATTTTCTAAAAAAATATTTCCTTTTTCCCTGACAGTGGATGAAACACAACATTCCCATGTCGATTTGCTAGGAGAAGGCAATTACTAACAAAAGCTGTATAAAGTGTTTGAGACAATTTTATTAAATGCATACAAAACCCCCTTGTCGCTCTTAAATTCAGCTGTGTCACAGTCCTACTTAAGCACATGTAAAACTAATGGAAAAATTGCCTGAAATAGAAATACAAGCCTGAACTCTGGGTAGCCAACATGTTTCAAGATCTGATCCATCAAGCCTTCTACTTGTTTACTCAGGCATATGGGTGTAACTTGAAGCATTTTCGGGAAGAAGAGTAAGTGAAAGAGACAGTTGGTGCAGTAGATAAGCCATATCGAAACTCAAGAGAGATTTTAACATGAAGATAATGGATGTGTGTTAAGAACACTTACCAAAGACTTGATAGAATATAGATCTGGAGGCCAGAAGATGGGCTAATGAACCATAACTTTCCATTTCACTTTTCTAGAACTTCATATTTGACAAGCAAAATACACAATACACATGAAAATGCACACATTTAGAATCCTTCATCCTTCAGTTACTAGTTGAATGTCCTGTCCTCCCCAGCATACACACACACATATATGTATATAATTAGTTATTATATTTCAGAAGTATATGGTGTGCTGGTATTCTTACCCCCTGGCACCTGCCTTGAGCTGCTGCTGGGGACAGGGGCCCCCAAGACAGCCAGACCTGGGGTGCGCTCTACACATCAGCCCCAGCCACTTGTGTGTTATGGCAGTCTTACTGCCTACGAGTCACAAGTACTTGAAAAGTTCTTTTCAAGAGTATCAAGACAATATTTCCCCCCAAACTTATGCAGTTATTTTCAGATTGTATACTTGGATAATGCAAACACCTGATCTTCACCTTTTGGGAAGCAAATTATTTGAATAAAGCCCTCCCCTCCTGAAAGTTACAGCTGTCCCATGGTAAGCTAGGAACTCAAATTCCTGTCGCATTTCTAATTAAAAGATGTGAATGAAAAGCTGACATTCTGTTGTGCATGAGAAGATTGAGGTTTTTTTATTCCAGATCTGCAAATGATAGGCAATTATTTAGTCAGACTATTCTATGCAAATGTTCTAGAAGTTGGATGTTAATTTGACATTTGTAATATAATATTTCTGGTGCTCAAGTCGCACAGTTTATAATATTCAGACAAATATAGCGTTACCTACCACAGCATTAAAAGTTCAAGTACATTTCTCCTAAATGCTTGCAGCCTAGTAAAATAATTTAAATTCTGAAGAAACACATATCATCATCTAAATATAAATATTATAATAACTAGTTTCATAATTAAAATCACTTACAAGGCAGGATTTAATTTTTAATAAACCTGTAGTACTCTATAGGTATGTTTGGTTATATATTTAAAACTTACTGGTGTTTTAATTGCTTTATTTGTCACTGTTACAGTTTGTTACTATAAAAATCACTACAAAGATAAATACGTTTTGTCATAGTTCATCAAAAGAAAGTTATTCATATTAAGACAACATAGCAACTAAAATTGTAGAATAAACCAGTAATTTCTTCCTCAAAGTGTATTGTTTTAGTTATGCCTAGGGTCATCTACAAACTTATAAATGCAGGTTTTAATGAACAATTATCCTATACCAAAGAGATGAAGAGAAGCATCAAGCACTGAATGTAACTGAGAAATAGAAACACGTGTAGAAATAAAAAGCTGGAATTTTGCATCCCTGAGAAAGAAGAAAAAAACAATTTCAAGAGACATGGCAAATTGCACATGACTGATGAGAATCAAATTATTTTTCCTAATTTCTTTTACATAAAATTCTCTTTTCAGTACAGGGCATACCCATTAATATCCACTAATGAAATGAAATTTTCTCAATTATCTGCATTTATACAACTGTTATACGTGCTGCTCATCAATAATGGTCACACAGCAGTCAACATTTTTAAGGTCCTAGGGTAACTGGCCAGAGCTTACCTGTAAATCTACAATACAGTCCAAGCAGAAAAGGACAGTCAACAGGAAAATAAACTGAAAGTGAAAAAAAGAAAATACTCTTTTTTTGTAACATAACACTAACTCAGATTAGTTATGTGACATTATCTGCAATTCTTTTAGAAGGCTAAATAGACAAATAGCATTTATTGCCATGCAGCGTCAAATAACTAAACAGATCAGTCATTAAACCTCCAGAAGGACCACTTCCTTGTTAGGGATGGGATCATGCAGTACAATTAGGCCTGAGTCTTTCACCTTGATTAGGACCATGACTTATGCTTCAGAGGAAGATGACAGAGTAGATACATCCATGGTCTGATTCAGTACAACAACATCCTCTGCTCTTTCTGAAAGGCAGAACATGAAAATTCTTATGGGAACTGGAATTGAGAGCTTACTCTGAAATTTTGTGGTTCAACTATGCAGCCCAAAATAAATCTAGAGAATTTTTTTTGTTTCATTATTTGTTTTATTTGTTTAATATCCATACTTTTCATACTCATGTCAGTCATTTCTTTAGGTACATGAACAAGAAAGGCCTGTCCTACATCTCATTGAATAAGCAAACATTTGCATCCAGCAATATTTTACATGGCAGAGGCAAAGTGGAGGCCAGTTTAGAACCTCCAGGCATACAGTCTACCAGGTTAATCAAAAGCAACTTTGTTAATTCAAGCTAGAAAATAACTAACAGATTAGTATATTCCTTCTAGCAGAAATGAAACTTATAGTCCTGGGAGGGTGAAAGCCGAGGCCTTGTGTAGACCAGTAAACGTCGGTGCCCACAGGCACTACTAGAAGCTACCAGGTCCCATTGCTAAAGTAGCGCCTGCATGTCAGCTTATAAGAGAAATCTCTCTACTGCATCTAATAATTACATTCAAGGGACTTTCAAACAAATGCTTTATTAGTTAAAAAGTTGTAATTTTAATTCCTCTAGCAGAGGCTGAATGAAAATGCACATTTTAATTTAACCTCTGATCCAATTCTACAAAGTGATCACTTGATAAATTCTTTGGGTTGTTTAAGGCTACCACTTGGTACAGAAATAGCATTAACAAAAAGCCTTGTGGATTTTTTTTTCTTTTTTTTAGCTTTTTCAGCTTTTCAGTGTATAAATTAAGCTAAAAGCTTGTAGGGACTGTGTAGCTTACCCTGATTGCACATAGCACATACACTCTATGAAACAACTGTCTGAAACAATTTCAAGAGTCAAGTAACTAAAGTTCTGCTTACACTGTAAAATGCTTCAATGTGTTACCCATGGGCACTTACTTCATAGAGTGCTTGTTGTAATTCTTCTCACTGAACTTCTTCCCTTCACCTTCCCTCCCTGCTTCCACTCAGGCAACAGCAGCTAACCTAAAGGTTGACTTAAACACAGGATTCATGTGAATATGTTCTATCACTATATAGACAGTTTTGTATGTCCTTTCAGGATCTTTTAGATTGTTTCTGTTCAGAGAAGAAACTTGAGTCCTGATTCTGGCATCTATTGGACGAGATTAGTATTATATTAGAAACCTAACGTTATGGCACTTTCTATTTGATCCCAGTTCCCTGCCTCATTCCAGCTGGCGCAGCAACCAAAGGAACTCTCTTGTCCTGTCGTTTTCAAGGTCATATTAGAGCTTCTTGGTTTTGCTGCCAAACTTCCTTACTACTTATTTCTATATTTAGCTTTTCCTTAGCTTAAAGTCTTTCGTATAGGCTTCTTGATACCATTTTTTGCATTCAGGTCCTAAACTTTCTTGGTCTATACGGCTTAGCTTCTACTCTAGTCTAAATATGACACCTGATGGTTCCCGCTGCTCTGCTGACTGTTAGTAAAGGAGTTTATTTTGCTTTTCAGCCTGAATGAATAACAGCCATTGTGTCCAGCATCTTCACTAAGCTTTCATGTCTCATCTTAACTCATACTGATACATATATATGCATGTGTATGAATATACATACACACACATATATGTAATCTACTTTACAGGGAAGATACAACATTTTCTACCGGTGCCCAAATCTTCACTCTTCTCAGTTTTTTGAATACCTAACAATTAACTGCTGTGAAATTGTTTCCGATAAAATACTGAATCTGCGTGGTTCCTGTGATTTCCCAGCTTCAGTAGTGTCAGCCAGCCAATGCAGAAGAGACAGAACGTCTCCAGACAGCCTATAAATGCCACCTCTAAAATAATAACTTTGCAAAGTGAACAAGAGATGAGAGAATCCCATTAGGTTACTAATGACCATTTCTTTCCCCTAGTAACATGAGGGAAAAGCAGGAGCTTCCTCTCAGCCTCCATACCCAGCGCCCAGCTCAGACTGAAGTGCTGAAGTTTCCACAGCTGCCTTCAGCTCGCAGGTACTGAAAAGATTACTGTGGTCCTAATGATCAAGTACATTTTACATCTTTTAAGTATCAAGTGGTAGTCAAGGATGGGAGATTAAAAGTTACCCAAGCTAATTCAAGCAAGATTCTTCCCATCTATTCTTACCCTAGGGAAAGGTGGAGATCAATTTTCACAACCTTTAGACTTTCTTCTGAATATTCCTGAACAGATATTTTACTAGCTATTAAAAATAGGATCTGCTACTCGTTCCAGATCATTATTACTTGCCCTTTTTTCTTTTTCTTTTTTTTTTTTAAACAATTTCTTTTCAGGTATGTATTTCAGCTACTATATTTGGTACCGTTTGTTGGTGAGCTTTTAGGCTCTTTAAAACAATTTTTGTTCAAAAATGTAGATTATTGCAGCAATTGATAATCAAACAGATGATGGATTTTTTCAATTTGGGGTTGTTCAGATACTTGTGTATATCTGGACTGGACTTTCATGACCAGTTCAAGCAGAACTTTGTCATTAGATACGGCACTCAGCGCTAAGCTTCTTAGTTTATTTCTAATGAAATACGGCAGAATGGAGCCACAATTTCCAAAGCATTTATCAGTAGTTAGTGACATAAAAGATGAACGGGTCTCCTTGTGATGACATTTAATGAGTGTCACACTTGCTGTGTGACAATTGCTAAGTCTGCTCCCCTTCCTGTCCCAGTTCTGTAAAGGAGAAACAACTGATTAAACAGCCTCATAAAGGACTTCAAAATGTATGGATGACCAGTGCTACGAGAAACAAATACTACGTGATGAGGGACAAATAAAGTATTTTTTCACAGAAAAAAATATGCATTATGCTGGATACTGTCTCCTCCAAGGAGCTGTTTGTGCTCTGATTGAATACCGAAAATGAAGAATAGACCCTCTACGTTAGACAAGGAAAAGGCCTTCCCTCTTTCAGCTGATTGCAGATACCTCTCTCTACAAAGTAAAGCAGATCCCCCATGAGACAGATGCCCATTATTATTGTAGGCAAGGCTAACATTTCAAAATGTATAAAAGACACACCAGTTGATAAAATACTCTGTCTTCAAGGAACAAAGTTAAAAGCTTTTGTGTTATAACAAAGCATTCAGATTTTAAGAAAAGAAATTAGTTACAAAACACGTCTTTGGAGGTTGGAAGTTCAATCACTCTCATTTCACAGTTCTTTATTCTTAAAAATAAACTGGAAAGATTTACGTGCACCCTGGGAGCGGCAGGGGGAATGATGCTTTCAGTTAAGTCATGGGAGGCTCCATAGCTCTACAACGAGAACAGAATCGGTCCTCAGAAATTATTTGGTAACTGCAGTCAAGGAACTACAGCCACACACCTTTCATGGGTGCTAGAATGACACTGGAGCTACCTCCTTAGCACCCATTTCTTTATGGAATTAAAAGAGTGGTTCATTGAGCTTTGTCACCTCCTTCCTTCCTTCTGCTCTTTCTCTCTTCCATATATATGTGAACTGTCCTCCATCCCTCCTGAAGGTCTAGTCCAAGCTAGGTTTAGTCAATGGGAGTATTCCTATAGCCCTCAGATCACCTTGGATGACCTTGCAAAACTCCAGCTGTACATCACGTCAAACGGAGCAAAACCCCAAATCATCTCTACAAAACTTCTGGTGTGCTCAAGAAGATCCAACACAGTAGCAGAGGCTTTGGGATTCCAGCATCGCAACTCCTTTTACTGAAAATATTTTGCAAATTAATTTCAAGCTGGCAAGCTTTGTGAAACACAAATAGCTAAAATTGGCCAATCTACTATTTAGATTAAAGTGAAATATGTGCACTTTTGTTGTTACTGTTCCTGCAGAGATTAAGCAATTTTCTATTGAACTGTTTATTGTTCAGTATTATAATTTACAATATAAGCTGTGCCAACATTCTGAAAGAAAGATCCAAAGAACATTCATTTCTGTGCCTTTTTAATGAAATAAAACTTTCCCAGAAACACTAAAAAATGTAGGAACTGAGAAAGTTCCACTGACATCTGCAATGCCTACTGGACAAGAGAAAAATACCAATCTACACAGTCCTCACTCACAATGAAATTTAACTTTATTCTTTACACTTAACCCCCCCCCCCCATTTAAAAATATTTAGATACCATCCTGTCATTGTAATCTGTGCTGTTACAGGACCATTACCTGTCACTAGCTGTGAAATAAATGACTGCTTCCAAGTTGTATAGTCTGACTATATTTTTACATATAAAAGACAAATGCAAGTGAAAAAACAGGACTGTGTTTAAATGTATGTAAGCAGGTACTACATCCCAGCTGGAAACTGGATTTGATGGTGAGTACCAGTGATGGACTATTTTCTGTGGAGGATATCACAACGTAATGGAGTAGCAGTTGAAACAACACTTTCAGTAACACATTATACTAGCTTCATTTATCTGTTCAATGAATAGGAAATCTACTTAAGCCACAGTGCCAAGATATGCTATTTCTTTTGCCTCAAATGCATTTTTCACGTTGCCATACTACTAATGGAAAATGTGTTATAAACAACAAAAAATGTATTTTATCTCACAGAACACTTAATTCATGCAGTGAAGATTTTAACTGAAGTTTCTATCATTTTAGATATGGAGGAGTTATTCTTTTTCTTTTTTTCAAACTTCGTGACCACTTTAAAAATTATGTATTCAGTATCAGTTAAAAATACCTATACACACCATAGTTGTCTGTTAGCAGCACATAAGGCATATAAAATATAACTGCCTTCTATATAGGGCATCTGTCATCAGCTTTTAAAGTGGAGGCCAGTAGTAGAGGGCTACTCCAAGCACGTTTTCATTAGCACACTCAAATTTCAGCAGAGGCCAAGAATGCCTTTTTCCAAATTCAGCTGGAAAGAAAATTGTTCCCAATTTACTGCGCTGTGACTGTAATCACGGTGAAGCATGCCTTCATTGTTTCTGTGCTTGACCAAAGCAGCATGATCTATATGCTAGCTGACTGCTGAGTAACAGGATACTTGGAGAGATCCAAATCCTAGCTGTCCACTGTTGAACCAAGCCAGAAGGAAGAGCACACCAGGTGCCTTTACCTTACGGTGGCTGCCAAGTTCTTGTTAAATATACATAATAGTATTTCTCAAGATAACAGGAAACAGGATGGTATCCAAAATTCTATCATGAAGACTATCAATTTTTGATGTCAGTACTATCCCGTGCATAAATGACAGAGCTGGCCTAGACTCAGGACCACCTACAACTGCAGGAATATCCTCTCAAGTGACATAAAATGCAGAATGCAAAAAACTGTCTAATGTCATCCTATATAAATAAATAATAAATTGCATTAATGTAACAAGAACGTTGAGCAGAATGAGCAATGATTTCCTAATTTGTAATCACTGAATCATGACAGGTCAGAGGCACATTATGTGATGCTATATATCATCAACAGTTATACTGCTTTATTTTTATGGAAAGAGCGAAAGCAGATGAACAATATTTGCACTTTCTGAATTTAGCAGTCTATTTTCTATACATTCAAAATCAAAGTACAAAAGCTCATGCAAGAGATGACTTATAATAGAAGAGAACTAATGACAAGTTCAGAGCTGATGGATATTTACAGGGGATAAAACATTTTGAAAGTTCCTTTGAGGGAAAGGTGTTGAAGGCAAGACTAGTACTATATTTATTTCTCAAATTTACTATCTATTCAACAGACTGTCTTAAAAGACACACAGCTATAAAAGGCCACTCTTCCGCTATGACAGCACTCTCTACATTACACTCACTGATGATTTTGCCAGAAGAAAATATTCCTGGTACTATTATAGTAAGAAAATGATGGAAAATGGCATCAGGCTTTGTTGTTTAGGTTCATTGTTGGTATCAAGCAATATTCAGAAATCTTTGTGGCCTCTGAAGTTTACTTGTTCTTCAAATTTTCCTTCTAATCAACAGGTTCAGGTGATGCAAGTAGCAGCAGTCAAGCTTCTTAGTGTGAACATCTTAGGCATGCTGCCCCGATTCACATTAAATTGTTTTATTTTCAGTGCTGCGTGGCTGCATTTTTTGATAGCATGGAGCACTATGAAATAAGTTTTTGTGATTTGTGAAGGGCACAGGCAATCAAACACAACTTTTATGTCATTACTACCGCATAAAAGCATATGTTCACTATAACGTTCCAGAGCTATAGGAAATGCCAAGTAAAAGAAAAACAATGTTTGATTGTTTACTCACTCCATTTATCCCACATTTATGTGAAATAAATAAAGAAGCTATAAAGGAGCTCCAGTGGCACACCACATTTAACTCTTGCTGTTGAAAAGCTAAAATGTAATAGATAAATACCAGAACATTTTAGAGAAATATATGCTATTCCCTTTCCAGTACAGCCTATATCCCAAAACACTGCAAAAACAGAGAGAGGAAAATATTTAAGAATATGTATTAGGTTTACATGCATTTTTTTTTCTGCATTCTATTGCAGTCAGAAATCTGGCTTCACTCAGACAAATAACCATTTTTATGTGAATGTTTTGACAAATAACTCTAATTTGTTATTTAGAGCTTTGGTTTATTGCAGTGGCAGGTGGGACTGTTTATCATCCATGTTGGCAACTGTCACAAACTGCCTGGAATCCTGCAGACTTCTTAGTTAAACGTATACTTAATTGCACTTAAGTAACATATAAATTGCATTTGGTTTTAGACAGCAGAGAAAAATGCATGGTTACTAGATAGGTATGGCATATTTTTTCAAGTTTGTCATAGGGATGATCTTTTACTACATAAAACTCAATGTTATGGTTAACATGAGCAATGGGTAAAATTTTCAACATGTGCATCTTGACTTGAGATACACAGATTTTTTGAGGAGGATTGGCAGGCTAAGAATTTACAATACACCAGGTGATGCACTGTAACTGCTTATGTTTAAGCTCTTACCTGTAGCAAATGTGAGGCACGTTCCCCTCGGAGGAAAAGGGGAGCTACCTACACCACCTTATCCTGCTCACTGTTAAACAGAGGTGACTTCATAACTTAAGAGCTTAGCTTATTGCAATGTCATTATTTTGGATGCCTTTATGTTTTCGTTCATCAATGGAAAAGAGAAGTCAGCAACAAGAAGTTCCTCTTTGGTTCACACAATGACTTCTTCTAAAATCAAGTTGACAATAGTTTTAATGAAAGACTGTTAGTAAACTCAGCCCAGAAGATTCCTGTTGCATTGTCACACTCATTGTGTGATGCTTTTCCATTTCCATAACAAAATAGTGATAGTCTCATCAGAGCAGTAATGCATCAAATCTATTTATCGCCTGTTACAGTGTCCAGTAACTGAAGCTTCAGCTTAACTTAGGAGAAAATCTGCCTGTACAGAATAACCTACAGAGAGGAAATTATTTGTCACCTCAGGCAGTTGATGATTTGAGCTAAACTTAAAACATACAGACTTTTATCTCCTTTAAAGAAATGTTTACCCACTGTAATTACTTTCTTATTGTTCACATATAGTGTCAATTCTCTCTGGAACCTCGAGTCTTGAGATCTCTCATCGAATCCAGTTTTTGGAGTTTAGCGTTTACTTTCTTTCCTTAAATGTTTAGTTGTCTACTTTTTAATTTTATTTAAATTTCTCTTGAAATTTAGGGGAAAACAGAAATGTATGATGTACTTCACTCTGCTATTTGATAATTTCTCTATAACTCTACTGTGTTCCAAGGTAATTATCTAATCTGAAAATAACATTTCCATCTTGTCTCCCTCCTTTTGAAGGTTTCCCCTACCTCTAATGATTTTCTTCCTATGTAACTTCTATTTATTTAAAAAAAAAAACAAACCTGCGACCAGGTGAGATTATAATAGTGCAAGAAAAGGGCTAGTGTATAACATTTTTTAGTGGTTCTGATTACTTATATACTCATATATATTACTGATATATATTAGGTTTACTTAAAAAAGCACCTTGGCATGTGGACCAGTGCCTCACTAATGATACCTATGCCTTTCTTTTAAGGCATTACAGTCAGAGCCGAGTAACGGGTATGACTAGCTGAACTGTTTTTCTTTCTGTCATGCAATATTTAATTCATCAAAACTGAAATTCTTTGTCCACATACCGCTTATTCACCAAGTTTGTAAAAAAAAAAAAAAATCAGAGACCTATCAATCTTCAGTAGTACTGCAAAGAAAGCTGTTTTCTGCAAACTCTGATACCTTACTGTGTTCAGAAGAGTAGTAAACCTATTATGCAATGCTGTTTCTAGTATATACTTTAGGTCTCTTGACAACAGTATTAACCTTTTGCCATGTTGAAAATTGCCTATTTATTTCTACTTTTTGTTTCTGTTTTAGCCATTTTCTAATTCAATACAGTACTTTACCTTTCAGCCAAAATTATTTATTAGCTTTAGCAAGGGACTTCTTTAAATTATGTCCCCAGTCTATTATCTACTATTTGATAGACAAGATAGCATGTCTTTTTCTTAAACAAAGGCATACTAGTTTCTTTGTATCAAATATAGATGTTTGCAAAACTATGTTTTTTAATTAAAACTTGCCATCTGTAATTTAATAAAAATTCCTCAATCAATTTATGAACATAATTGACAACAATTAAATCTTGACAAGACAACCACAAAGCTGAGATAACTGAGATGGATGCAGCTTAAAAATGTAGATAAAAAAATTGCCGTAAAATATACTGACACTATAAATCAAGTTCCTACAGCGATAGAGGTTCACCTGAACAACAGTGTGTGTGTCTTGAGAATTTGGTTCAGATGTCTGGAGATAACATAACCATGTTGCTAAGGTAACAATTTTTCTTTTTCCTTGGAAGAATAAACAGGCGTGTAAACCCAGTATAAAATAGACAAGTAATATCTTGATGCCCTTAGGGCTTTTCTAGTTTATATATGGCACTTTGCTTAAATGTTTGATATTCATTTTTCACAGCTGATTACCCCTTTCCTCATTTAGACATTCCTTTAGAAACCAATTGTGTAAAATGGAGAAATAACTAAGGATTCAGAAGAAAGAGCAAACTGGACTGTGAAGGCAGTGCTACAGTCCTACTCAGCTGCTGCATCCACAAGCGAAATACTGAGCGTTTTTGTCTAAAGCATAGCAGAGAGAACGTCAATGCAAAACAACTCATACATAAGGGACCTCTAAATCATTGCAAAAATAAAATAAGGTAATGTTAGAACTGTGAATATTACAAAAAACAACAAAAGGTTCTGATTCCGTTTTTGAAGTGAATTACACTGGAATCTTTTCCCCTTTATGTTTATTTTCGATGAACAGTGATATTTTATTTGCACGAATCTTCCTGAAAATTATATTACAAATTGCATTATAATGGGAAATCTCAGTGCCCAGGAAAAAGTTAGTTACCCTCAGCACCCTAATCACTATCCTAATATTTTGTCAATTAAATGAACTAGACAAGACTTTCAACTATAAACATCTCACTTCACAAGCTTAGACAATCAGGTCTGGGATCAGATGACATACTGCAACACTGCTTTTTCACAGATGTCTTATAGTAAGGTTTTATTCAGAGAAGGCAGAGGCTGACGTACTAGAGGTTTCCATTTTACTGAAGCACAGCTGCCCTTTTCCACTACAATCTTTTTCTCCTTCGCTTCCTTCCTCCTATCTAGTGCCTTCCTCCTTCCAGAGAAAGAGGTATTAAATAAGGATTCATAGAAACTTGAACAACTTACACATTTCAGTCAGACATTTATAGTAACAAATTTAGCTTTAAGTTTGAGGTTTTTATGCCCTATAAATCCACTATTTGCACTTCTGGGAAATTACCATCTTTCCATCTACTTTCAGGGAATTCAAAGCTATAGCTTCTTTGGGAAGTGAGGGCAAAGGCAGAAACACAATTCTTAGTACCTCCAACCTGTCCACATGCATCATCACTGTAAAAAGAAGACTTGCTTGTAGTTTAATGA
Source organism: Haliaeetus albicilla (assembly GCF_947461875.1). Classification (NCBI taxonomy): domain Eukaryota; kingdom Metazoa; phylum Chordata; class Aves; order Accipitriformes; family Accipitridae; genus Haliaeetus; species Haliaeetus albicilla. Next base: position 6,158,305 of record NC_091505.1, on the reverse strand, counting down.
ATAGTGTTCAGTGCTTTCCCAAGCTAATGAGCACCACTAGGTCACATTTTAATACATGACTTGCTGTCTGAGAAGAGAAGTCTCTTGGCCATGGCAGTCATTAGTAATATGGTAACAGGAGGTGACAGTGTGAAATGGGGGTGAAGGAGTGAGATGTGATGGAAGAGGCAGTATCTCATTGAGCTGGAGGAGGAGCAGAGCTGGGGTTGTGTGAAGGTCTGATGTGGACATGAAGAACGGATGACTGAATTGATGAGAAGAGCTGGGAAATTAGATTGGGAATTGGAAAGAGGAATGGGGACCTCTGAGATGGGAGGAGTGTTAAGTTTAAGAAGAAAGGGCAGGAGCTGTCACACAGGTGGAAAAGGATGGGCAGAACACGAAATGGAAGATGGGTGAACTTGGGCATTCTATGTCAGCAGGAGGAACAGGGAGTTGATAGCAAGGGGATGTGGAAGTCCTATGTCCACAAAAGCCAGAGGCTGCCCTTTTGGGATGCAAGAAGGAAGGGCTGGGATAGGAGACCTCAGGACTTTACTGTGGTCACTCTAGAGCAATTCTAACTGTGACCCGGTTTGGCAATGGACATCATGTACAAACCTACCAGGCCTCTCTCACCATCCTCTCTCATTCAAGTCAAACGCACTCCCTTTTGCTGAAATTATTTTAACTGCAATGCTTTGGGGCAAAAAAGAATGATAGTGAATCACTGGGAAGGAAATTGAGATTGCAATCTGAACTAAACAACTTGCACAATTGCAGCACGCTAGTTTATGAGCTTTCCATACTCAAGAAATAAAAAAACATCTACAATCAAACCCAACCCTTTAAAACATTAAAATAAAGCAGTACAAATATACTTGCTTCTGAATACATAAGATGTTTAAAAAGACCGAGCAGTTTGAAAATGTCTTCATACAGCATACATTGTTAGTCTACAAATTATACCTCCACTACAGGAGCACGGTAGCATATTCCTTCATATGACAAACAAGCCTTAAATTATACATAATTAACCCACAACAATGTTTGTATGTAATAAACATTAGTCTGCATACTGAAGTTTTAAATTTAAGTTTTTGCATTCTGAATAGAATACATTTAATTTCACTAAAACTTTACCTGTTTTTTCATCAACAGCTACTTAAGGTCCATCACACTTATACATACATACTACATGAAGTAGTATACAACATTTGAAGCTATTGCAGCCATTTTGGTAGCTGAACAAATGCTATACAAAACTGAGGTAGAACAGAAGAAAACAAAAATATTTAATAATATGCCAAGCACCTGGCCACCATACGCTGCTATTCATGTAGAGAGCTACAGGTATTCCATCATAATCCTGACAATTACTGTTATCATTTGTCATGTTCAATTATCACAGATTCAATAGTTGTTCTTAAGAAAACAGAGAACAAAACATATCTAAAATAGTTTAAATTAAATGGCAGGTATTTTGAACATCACAGAGCTTCCTCAACAAGCTTTCAAAAACAGGACCCAATATTTGAATTACAGTGCTGCACAGTGCAAGCTCCTATCCTCAGATATTAACAAGGTGTTTCTTAAAGTTCTTTCAACTGCCTTTTCCCTTAAAAATCAACCTTTTTTTCCTTCATGTCTCAGAAATAATCCTTCCACAAAATAGTTTATCTAGTTCATTGATATCTTGGATACCATCTGGATAAATCTTCTTTATTGTTTTTTTAAGAGAAAAATATTTTAAGAAAAAGGAACCTAATTAATAATATTGATAATGACAAGTATTTTGTTTCACATGCAGAGGTTGGAACAACTTGAGATTTCATGTTTGATTGGTGAGAGGAATTTGTTGTTTGGTTTAGAACCTCTAATTAACTCCTAACCTTCACAACCAAGTAGAAACGCCAATGGGAAGAACTTGTCCCTGTACAGACATACATCAGCTTATTCATAAGCTGCAAATTAACTGCAGTCTTTGGGATCTAATGCAAGTGGCAATTAGCAAAACCAAAACACAGTTCTGCACATTTGCTCTCCTGTTTCTTCTCTTTTTTTTTTTTTTTTTTTTTTTTTTTTTTTTTGCTATTACCTGGAGCATTTACATTGCAACTGCCCTTGCTACTAACTTCCCATCTGAAACCTTAATTATCATTAGGAACCATTTATGATATCAAAACATTATATTATAATTTAAGGCTAGTTAAAAGTGCTGCAGAAATGAACGTATGCTTATGAAACAAAGTTACTTTTATTAAAACCATTTCAACAGCTTTTCAGCAGCTGCTGAAAATAACAAACACCCTAATTAGAACATTGTGGATTCTTTTTAATAGGCTTTAGAAGAACGAAAAGAAAATCTCTCTCTTACACTGATAGGGTAGTATGTTGGATATCATGCTTAAGATGCTGCGCAGCAGAGAAATATTTTTCCATATATTATTTCTACTCTCCATTTGAATAATGTCATAGGTCAACTTGGAGCATGATAACCCTGAATAGAACATACAGCGCCATTTCTAAGTAATTTTTTTTTTTTTTTTTTTCCCCTCTAGGGATAAACTGCCAAATATAAATTATATAGATATTGTCACGTTATAACCGTACCCGTTTCTATAGATCTTACTCATTGATCCTTACATCATGCTGGCCTGCTCCTTCAAGTACTAGGAGGCCTCAGAGCGGCCACATCTGTAAACCAGGATGGGTTAAACTTGTTGATTTGCTTACATTTAATTTTTAAAAATCTTGTGACTCAAAGATATATGTGTATGCTGAAGACTTTTCCATGGGATTTAAAAACAGGTCTCCTGAGTAGGTGAGCAGCTCACTCGTGTGGTGAGCTATCATAGCAGAGTGAACGATCACCCGTGCTCAGATCAGTCTTAGCCCTTGTATCTGGGCTTTGGCTAAAGCTACCACTGAAAATAGATGAGTCTTCTCCCACAAAATGAAGCAGGCTGGCTTGGAACAGTCCCAGTTTTCCAGAATGGCTTGGCTTCAGTTATATGCATCTGATCACAGAAATTTAAAACCAGCGAAATGCCATTTCCTTCAGTCTTGAGGTTTAGGAAAAAAAAAGTTCTAAATGTCCCATCTATCAAAATAGTAGGAGGATTCTAAATTTTGAATAACCTTGATACAGATGGAAAGCAACAAAACAGCTATATCTCAGGTTTGAGAAGAAGCATCACATTACCACCACAGAGCTGACAAGAAGTGACAAACGTTTGCTTCATCCTATAAGCTTGTTTAACAACCAGAAGGGGACAAAATGTAATGTGTCTATCACAGGCATGCTGTTCAGGATTCAAATGGTAGCTCACAATCTCAAATACAGAATTTTAAAATGAAAAAACCCACCAGTGTGTCCATTTCTATTAAACGAGGGCAAGATGCAAACTCATTGTGATAGCCCTGTCATCCAGTCTTATCCCCAGCTCCCAAAACTTGCACAAAGAATGTTGCAATCAGCTTCAGGATGACACAAAATCTCCCAGGCCCTGACAGGCATAATCCTTTGGTAAAATAGGCTCCTTTATCTGTAATGCTATCACCTGTTGACAGAAGTGATGTGATGCCATATCAAGGACAGCATATAATGTGATTCAGATATACCTTTTTAAAAAAAAAAGTTTTCTTTTGTATGAAATAATCTGATTTAGAGATTTCTGACAAGTGCTGTAATTATTCAAAGTACTTATGACAGAATGGCATAATTTGTCAATACATCAAAGATAACTGCAAGGTGACTAATCAAAATAATTGTGGTTAAACCACTTTCTAGATACTGTTTAGGTGATGATATAATGAGAATGACAACACAATCCAGTTACTGACATTTAGAACTCTTGGAAGTATTTCAAATGTCTCAGGAATAATGCAGATGAGAAATGTTTTCTTTTTGATGTTACAAATGTGTTTAGTACTTTTTTTTTTCCTGTGGACCTGTCACTGAAAGTCTCAAGCTTCACACAAGTTGTCCCATTAGCCTAATGTTATTGTTCTGTCCTCTGTATTTTTCTGGAAAAGACACAAAACAACCTAGGTCCCTTCACAGTGTCTCAGATGATTGAAAAATAGGATTGTCTAACGTGTTTTACAACATTTGTCTTTAGGATTTCTGACAGCTCACTACATTTAACCATTTATTCCACACATGCATAGATTTTAAGGACAGAGGGGAACCCTTTATGATCATCCAGTTCAGCCTCTGGCATAATGCAGAACTAAGAATTCAGGCTGCCAGATTAAAAATCATGTTAGAAGTACAGTTTATCTTTTTTTAAAGAATCTGCTTTTTATTTAATGACTTCAAGTATCAGCAACTCCATCACATTCCCACATAAAGATCTGTTTTCTTCTTTACCACGGGGCATGGTTGACTTTCTAGGATCACCCGGGTATCTTACCAAATACCCTGCTGTTACATAGCACAGCAGTGATGCCCTTGATCTCTCCTATTTTCTTTCTGTTGCAAACAATAGGTTTAGGTTTTGGTCTCGTAATTAAGTCTTAAGTTTATAATATTCAGTATGTAAATGTTTTCAGCCTGCACAGTGCAGGAACATTCAAGAAGGATGTTCCTTTGCACACTTCCAAACTTAATACACAAAGTTAAGACTGACTGGATCATATGGTTACCCGTAATTGCAAGGGACTGGACTTGCTGATTCAAATGGTGTCTTTTCATTCTACGTTTCCACATTGCTAGAATGTTTAATGGCCCTATTAAAAATTAATGTTTTAGTTCTTGTGTTACTATTTCCTCACTGATCTTGTTATGTCTTTATCTACTAGTTTAGAACTTATGTCAAGTTCTTCTCTCATGCATGCACCTCTAGGTATTTTTTCAGAAGTCATCTTTCCTCTTGGAAAAGCTAGAGACACAGACTTTGGGTTTTTTTGTTGTAAGTCAGATCATTCTCGTATTATTTTTATGAACCCTTTCCTATTTCAACTTTATTTTGAAAATATGGTCTCTGTTAATGAATTATTTAATGACATGCACACGTGGTAAAGCATCTGCTTTAACCTAATCTCTTCCCATGTAAAGGCAAGCTTTAAAGCTACCTCTCATATCTATCTTTTCACACACAGATAAATTACATTTGGCTTCACTCTGTTGACACTTCAGTTATTTTCAAAATTATTCTGAGTTTTCAGAGTACATTGCCTCCTCTCCCCTCCCTCCAATTTCCCTCATTTAAGTATGGCAAAACTTTTTATTCCTTGAGGCATGACTTTTCATTTTAATAAAGAAAAAAGCTCAGTGTTCTATGTGACCAACTTGGAAAGTGATATAAACTTCTCTACTGAATTAAGACCTTCTTTATGATATATTCTTTTCTCATTCAGTCTTTTAGAAGACTTCATCCTCTGATCAAGCAGTCACAACATGTACAAAATTACAGTATTTCTTCCACTTCCTCCAACCTCAGCTATTAAAAAAAAAAAAAAAAAAAAAAATGTTTCCACAAAGCTCTTATTTTGAACTCAGTTTCTGGTCCATAGACTAATACATATGGCTACACCTTTCTTTGCTTGTAGGAAATGCAAAAGATTATGGCTAGAACCCTTATGTTAGTTCTGTATGCAACCAGTATATCAATTAAAAAAAAATAATATGTATGGACTCACATATTCATGTTGTACATGAACAGTTTATATCAGACACACTGATCCAAACACAGCATTGTTTAACAGACCTTTAACGCATTCAGATCATCTATCGAGTGCACTTATTGAACCCTCACAGTCCTGACTCACTCACAAGCGTGTAAAAGAAATATGACCACCAGAATGCACCCTTGAACTTGGGGGGACAGCATGCAGTAGATCATTATAATAGCCATTTGAGAGTCAATGTCTTCTGGTATTTTAATAATGCCGGCTAGTATTATACTAAAAATAATGTGCTTGAACTTTGGAAAATGCAGTTAAACTTGTGTGGCACCTTCAGAATTTTGTCCCCTCTACCTAAAGCCTATTATATGAGAAGACTGATTTATCTCTTGATTGGGTTTTATAAAGCTATGACAATTCTTTGCAGAGAAGCATGAAAAATATTCATCCCCAGAGCTTTCATAATCCAGTTAAAAAAAAAAAAAGTAGCCTAGTTTCTCTTTAATTTCAAAATACTCAGAGACTTACAGAGCTGACATTTTTTAATCAGAGCTACTCTTTCAAGCCTTCCAACTCACTCCTGTTCTTGCTTTCCAAATTAACTCTGTCTTGTAGGAAAAAAACAACAGATAGACATTGTCACAGCAGTATGTAAACAGAACAGATAGTACAGAGACAGAACAGACATCAGGGAGCAAATTCTGAGGTCTTATTTCCTACACTTGTACTCTTAGTTCTCTGAGGATGAATCCCATCACCTGTCTTGTGAGACCACTGCTTGGAAGCGCGTGCTCTAGCTACTCTTTAGCTGTTCAAGCATGACTAGGTGGCCACCCAGAATATTGCTAAAAGTGACTGACTACTGGTGGACTGAGCTGAGATTCTCTCTTCCAAACAGCTGCTGATTGCCACAAGACTTGGAAGAATTTGTGTGTTTTTAATTCAGTTGAAATTGGACAGTGCTTGAGGAAAACAGCAAGCCTGCACTCTGAAAATGTCATCCCAAGTACTAAAGAGCTCAGAGTCAACAACTGCTGTAGCTGAGAATCTTCCCCCTAATATTTACTATTTAAAGAGAGCCTAAGAGGTAGTGATAGGTCTAACCAGCACAGCTAACGGAAGATTACTCTAAGACATTAGACTTCTAGATCAGTACTCCAAAGCAACCGAAAACCTGAAACACATGTTCATGGAGTGATCACTTGCATTGTACAAGAGCCAAAGTTTCCAAATGGCATCGCAATTTGGATGCTTTAACACAGCTGGTGCTGAAGGTGAATACGCAGGTGACCGTAGCACAGTTTGCATTAGCAAGGAGAAGTTATCCCTTTCACCCATGTTATTTTTGCTCTTGAAGCCAGGAGCAGTGCTCCAAAAATAACCAAAGGCTGTAGATTTTTTTTTTTTTTTAAAGCACAAAATAACTCCAACAACACAAAAACCAGTGACAGCTTATGTGACCCTCTTTAGTTGATTCACATTGGGGTTGGATAATGGGATTACTAGGGTAGATCAGCTGAAGTAAATTTGTTTAGTCTCAAATGGAATAAATTGGCAGGCCATGGCTTTTGGTTCACCATCCTGGTCAACTAAGTAATGTTCCTATACAGCGGACCCTTTTTTATATACAGAACCAATCTAGCATGAAGTGCTTTGAAGTCGGTTACTTACAGTACCTGAAAAGGAATGCACTTAAAGTCTATTTATTTATTTATTAAGCAGATAAGGGACGATGTGCAAGTGAAAGCAAATGAGGAATCAGTGAATAAAGCAAGCTAGCAACTAGATTTAGAAGGTCAAATGCCCACTTTTGGTCTACAGAAAGTGCATGCACCAACACGGGAGGAATGCGAGTACTTCACTGTCCTAAACTGAATTGTCACCATTTTATTGTCATCTTTCAATCTTCCTTAAACTCTTTGGGAATCTGTAAATAACAGCAAACATATTCTGTTCCTGCCATTTTCGAGGAAGATTGATGTATACTCTCCTGCTCTAAATACAATGCTGAGGTATCACAAACCTTTGTGGGGCCACAATTTTTAAAAGTGGTATAGAAACAGTGCTGTAATCATTCAAAATTACACTGAACTCTATAGTCCTCTATTACAGTAATTTTTCAATACAACACCCCATCCCTACTTTTAAAGCACAGTTGCACTCAGAAGATCATAACAGGCCTTGGATAATAGAAATAATACTGGTTATTGTAATCCCTCTGACATGAGCTTGCCTAGCAGTAGCCAGAGTATCCTCCCATTAACTTTCCATTATACTTAGCATCATTTTGCTACTGCTGTGCTATTACTCTCAATATGTCTCACTGCAAAAAAATAGCATCTGTATCTTACGGTAAGGTACCAGCTAAACATCAAGGAAAAAACACCACCATACTTAAATTCTCCTTGTAAATGGAAAAGGGAGTATACAGGGGACAGAAGGAATGTATGGTCCCCCATTAAAATAAATGACTTGAGCACTCTAATTAGGAAGACAACAGGCAAGATGTGGAACAACGAATCTTCTGCATAAAAGGGAATCACATGACTGACCCCTTGGATTTCTACCAGCCAGTGGAGTGATGAAGTATCTAGCCAAATAAAAATATTTCCTCAAACGCAGACACTGAATGAGTTTTCTTTTTGTTTTATTTTCATCTCCTGGTAACTGATTAAGTAAATTTTATGTGTTTTCAACTGTGTTAGGTTATAGTCTGTATTATTGACTCAGTTGAAAGCACTCATCAGTAGAGTGCATTAGTTCATCGTTCCATGTATCACTTCTACCTACTATGACACAAAAAGGCCTTTTTTCTGGTGATGATTTAATGAGCGGAACTCAGAAGCGCAGCATGTATTTTTCATATTCAAATCCACTTCGTGTAACCCAAAATATTTTTTAAATAGGTGCTGGTTGATTGCTTGGTGAGTATGTTTCTTAAATAATGTTTATATGCTGTGTGTAACAATACAATGACAAATAGAAAAGAAATGAAAGCTAAATCTAATTTTGAGAAAAATGCTTCTTTTACCAATCTGCAAGGGACTCTGAGTTGCCTGTGATATTATGCTGTTTTTAAAAATAAAAAAAAAACCCCACATTGAGTGGGAATGCAAGAATTTAGCTTCTTATGTATTTTCATCATCATAAACTAGCAGTTTTCATTAAAATCCAGATGGATTGGAAGGCGATAGATGCAGCTTCTTGCTTCTTTTTCTCACATTGCATATTCCTTCCACATATCTTATTGATATGAAATGGTCGCATTTTTGCTGGTAATAGGAATGCAGATTTATTTTGGAGCCTGAGAGGTCCATTCAAAAACATTTGGCTAGGACTCATTCAACTTCATTTTTACACAATTTCCCTACACGGTCACTCCAAGCTACTAGCACATTATTCAAGCAGATGTCAACCTGATGCAAACATTCATGGGTTCACTGGCTTAGGGAATGATCACAATTTACACCAGCTGACAAGCAGTTGACAGAAATAGGCATATATTCATATAAACCAAACTACATATAAATCATTTTTACAATTAAAGAGAATACAAGTTGAAAATGTACACTTGCTGAAGGAATAAGCTATATTTATTTAGTCCACCTCACACTGATGAAGGACTGTTATCTATTTAAAATGGTGTATTTAACACTCAGATTTAAGATGGACACAGTATTATGGATACAACATACATTGTTCTCATTTATAAGATGCAAGTTCTTTGGGTCAAACCCACGTCCTCCTTTTTACGCAAGACTTTGAATATCACAGGCACTACTAGAAATATATAACAACGAATAATGAATTTTTCTTGGAAAAGACTTTAGGTAGAATGAATTGAGAAATTCTATATATAAAAATGAGTGTTATACTAAATGCATAAATGTAAAGGTACTTCAGGAAAATTCTTCCCCTACAGCTTGACTCAGCCAGGGAAAACAGGTATGCGAGAAACAAATACAGATCCTATATACATTCAAGTTTTAATTTGCCCTTTCTGCAACTACATAGAAAAATGCTAAATTAAACCAGAAGGTTCTTTCAATAACATATAAGCCTATGATAATACATAACTCTTCTCTAAATCTTAAGAAAAAAAAATAGTTTAAAACACTTCTGCAGACTTGTAACGTTAGCGTTTGAAAAATTATTTTGTCCGGCTGCAGTCTTCATGAATGCAAGTTTATGTATTTGCACGCAAATGCCATAGGTACACAGTAACGGACCGTTTACACTAGCACTACCTATTGTTACCTACAGGTTGCCCAGAGAGGTTGTAGAATCTCCCTGCTCGGAGATATTTCAAAAATCCATCTGGATGTGATGCTGGGTAATCAGCTCTAGGTTGCTCTGCCTGAGCAGGGGTTTCGACAAGATGATCTCCAGAGATCCCTTCCAACCTCAACCATTCTGAATTAGGTATATGTAAAGATGGCTGTATCTACAAATATTACAGTCATTATTAAGATACCCACTCGTATAACCACGTGATTTAGATAAACGTAGAGCAGTAACCATAACTTCAGTTGTTTGGTATTCTTTTGATAAAAATTCAAGACGTACCAAAACCCTAAAATACATTCAAACCATTGGATGCTATTTGAAGATAGGTTACGGGTAAGGATCAGCTAAATATTTCCTTAAAGAAAGATCTCACAGATAAGCTGAAAGAGAACTTGCCTACATTACCCACTTACATTATGGCAATTCATTTCACATTTGCATGTTCTATTTGTCAAACAGGCAGATATATAGTCTCCCCCACCCCAAGTTTATATTAGTCATTACATGATAGCATATAGTCACTTAGCTATGTGGATATGAAAACTAGCAACTTAAATTGGAAATAAAATGTTAAAAACCTGGTTCATATCTAAATTCCATCGTTCAATATGATAATTTGCTTCAGTCCATTCACCTTGCATGTGCCTCCCATTCCTCTCCCACTGTAATTACCTGCACTGTTTATTGCACACAAGCCATTTCTATTACTAATCCACCCTATTTCCATATGAGACAAAGGAAACACAGTAGCTGCTATTGATCTATATTTCAGTAAAGTATTTAATGTGGTGCCCCAAGGGAAAATATTAGCAAAATATTATAAGGTAGATCAAGAAATGATTACAGCTAGAAAGGAAAAAAGGAGTGACAAAAGAAAAAACTGGGCTTAGAAAAGGTTAAGAAGATTTTATTCCTCAAGGATCAGTTTTGGACCCATCTTGTAAAACATCCTCACTGTTAAAGAGAATTCTTTTTAAAAAAAATAAATAATGTTCTTACCAAATCTGCTGATGAAACAAAGTTGGAAGATTTCATCAATGCAGAAGAAGCTCAGGATATCATACAAAAGAACTATATATCCTTGAGGACTCGCGTAACACGGACAGAATGAAGTTCAGTGGTGTAAGAACGGCAAGGCTAGAGAATTGGAATGTATTAACAAAAGCATCTGCTAGAGTTGAAAGATCATGAGATAGAAAATATGAAAGAATAAAATGTTTGAAGCTACATGATTATGAATGAGATGACCAAACGCAATGCTAGTGCACATCAGTCAGACTTGGCTTAAAGCAGCTCAGCAGACATGTAGAAGTATTAGAGTTATTCGAGCTGTACTCCTCTGTCTAATTCTTCATACGTATAGTACTGCAAACTGAAACTAGATTCAGAGATGAGTTCCCTGAATGATGAAGAAAATGCATTCTTAGCATGAGCAAAGATGACCAGACTCTCATTTTTACCCTAGCAAAACCAAAGTCAAGAGCGAAAGATTCACTTTGAAGGCAACCTGAAATCCCACAGTAGAAACTCAAAGCGCAACTGGGTTTCAGAGAAGAGTTCAGGACACACCATTTTACACAGTTTGGTTCTTGTAACAGAAATTTTCTGTCTCCGCTTATGGGACTGAAAAGTAATTGCCTTTGAGGTACATGCTTGCAGATATGGAATATATAACTGCAGAGAGCTTCGTTAGCTGTTTACATCAGCTAGCAAATGAAACAATTTTTATAGCATATCTGTAAACCAGGAACTTGGGAGGCTTTTTTTTTCTTTACACTTCTTACTGTGTTGTTTTTATAACACATCAAAGATGTCTCATTACAATTACATCAACAAAGAAGGCCATCACCATATCAGCTTATTACACCCAATTATAGAACCTGAGCTACTTTGTTAAGGTATTCATTAACCTTTTCAGAACTTATAATAAGAAATCTAATCAAATAGAGGTGGTAGGGTGCATTCTGAAATGAGAACAGTTGTCATGTACAGTAAATTTTAATACACTGACTTTTCTTAAATTAGCTAGTTTTATTAAATTGAATGAGGTGAATTTCTTTTAATCAGCACTAGCTGTACAAAACAGGAATTATTCTGCACTGTAAAAATAATATATATTGTCTGGAATGAGTGTTACAGACTATTTTGACTTTTATTCAAATTAAAGGTGTAGCATTTATTAAATTTATTCTTTTTAATTTTGTGCCAGGTGAATTTGCATTCTTAAAGGAATTGCATAAGCAATTATAAATAGACCTAATTCATTTCTTTAGTATTTATCATTCTAGAAGTACATAACATGCTTAAAAATAAGTAGAGACTGAAACAGCAGACAGTTTATAGAGTAATTTTACCAAAATAATCAGTAGCTACCTTTCGGTACTATTTTAGTAAATAGCCCCTATGAGAGTAGACTGGATATGAGCTGAAGCCAGCCGGTAGGGGAATATGTTGCACTGTCTGAGGCCTATAAACCCAGAAAAATCCTCCCGTGAAAGTCAGTCTGGTTAAGAAAGTTGAAGAAAGCTCTTGGAGAAGGCTAGTCAAATACAACAGCTAATTAGATCAGTCTCCCGAAAGATGCGACATACATGATCTAGTCCCTTTTCTAATGACAATTTAAATATTCTGTATTAAATGAAACAGTTTCAGAAGGAAAGACTAAGAGAGACCTCGGAACACTTTATAGACTGACACTTTTGAAACATACTTGGGATAAGAAAGGAATTATTTTGAACCTTTGTTCTGAAAGATGTTGGGAGAACTTGGGCCTATGTCCAAGAGGTGTTCCATAAGTGCCAGAAAGTATTTTGCAAATGTAAGTCCTCATCGTGAATCTAGCCTTTTGCTTTTATTAGAAAGCCAGAAAATCAACATGGTTCCCTCTGATGTCCTTTCCTCCTCCCTGTCATTTGTCCAAATATTCTGTTGCACACATGAAATTTTCTTTCCTAAAACACACATAAATTGAACTATTTTAGATAATTTAGTTTTTCAGACATCATTACGATTTCAATTATCTTTTCAAGAGCACTTTTAGTTCCTCCTCCCAAATCTCTTACACATCTCCAGTACATCATTCCTAGGTGTGAGAGGACTCAAACGAAGGCAGAGTTTTAGAACATCTATTTTGGGCTTAATCAGAAATGACAAAATGCATATTTCAGTCATGATACAGTTGCTCTTTTCAGAAAGATTTTCTGTTCTGTCTGGCTTCTTCCTGTTCCTTTTGTAGCTAGCACTTTTTGGAGGGAGGAAGTATTGATTTCAACGACATGGATTTAGGTAGATGTTCACACATCGTTCTCAATGCTATTTGGAAGTTGCAAGGTGATACTTAGAAACCTTATGCAACTGTGTTTTGTTGCACAGTATCAACCTGGTTTGAAAAGAATTACAATTGTGCTTAAAATACTTAATCAGGTTACAATTTTTAAGCACTGTTAACACTCATCCTTTAATCTTGTGCACCGACAACTGGCCCTCTATTTTTTAAAAATCACTGGTGCACTGTCAACAAGACTCACTGTAAATACACAATTTTTTAGATTATACCAATTGATAAAAATCGCAGTTAGTGCTGTAGTTGCCCTATTGTCTAGATATAAGACAGTAAATGGAAAGCTTTATGAAATATATAACATTTACTTGCCATAAGCTTGGCAAGGTGGTTTCTACCTCCTCTTATATCAAATCCTTATAGCGTGTCTCAATGATAACAGCCAGTTAATCATCACTAATTATTCAAGGGATTATTTCACATGCATAACTACAGTTTTTGGTTCACCAATTCCCTGTAAAATATTGGCCTATAAAAGCTTCTGTTAACTTGACCTTGCTGTAAAATACGTTATTAAATGACCAAAGCTATTAGTGAAGAGAACTAGAGGCCAATGTGTGAAGGACAGAGGCAACTACCTCCCCATTTAAATATCTCTGTTACTAGGTGAAAGTGTATATGAAGCCAAGGTCAATTAACTGATTATTTCCTGATTCTCATCTGCAATTTTCTTAGGTAACTGAGTAGTAGCAATTTCGGAGTTGAATGAACATAAAGTTGAATAAAACTGTAGAATTTCATTCAAAATAAAAGATCTGTGATAACAAGCAATAAATTGTAAATTGTATTTGTACAACTGTCATTCCCAGTGCTGAAGTTAATAAAAGATGGTCTGAACTAACACACCACTGAAAAACTCAGCGACATAAAAGGCTGTTTAAAAACTAGGAAGTGGACGTGAGCAATAGAAAGTAAAGGAAAATATCACTGTCCTAATTGTAAATATAATATACATCTATTAGACACTGTTTCACTAAAACTCTATCATAAAAGCCTCTGTTCTATTTTGGGTACTTCTGGAGGAGGACTCTGAGATGAATATGCACCAGCTAAGCTAAGACCTGAAAATGGGATCACAGGAGTGATCACACTGTGATCTCAGAAGTTCCTGGATTTAAAAATCTATTCTCTGGTCTTCCTCTAAGTCAGCTGTGGCCGGATTTCAAAGGCCTTAAAAAGAAAACTGGTTTCTGGGCTTTTCAGAGGATATGTAACTTACACAGGTGCAGAAAAGTACACATCTCCTGGAAAGAACCAGATACCCTAAAAAACCTACTACCTGGAAGAAGAAAATGTTTTTGAAACACTACCACAGAATAACTGTGTGATCCCTTAAAATCCTCCCTCCAGGTTGAGATTAATCCATATATACAGAAACTTATTGCTTGGCTTCTCACAGCATTATATTTGGGTATCTGCTTAAATACATGGACCATCAACATCTAATAATATTCACATAAAAATTTTATAAATATTAATAAAATATGTCAATAAATATAGTTTAACATCCTGCTTCTTCCTATTTTTAAGTATTACTCTTAAGGTTTCCTATGCACATAGAGACTTGAAGGTGCAAAATAACCTGGACAATGGGACAGAGTGCACTCAGTAACTTTGCAGGCAATACCAGTTTGGGGGAAAATTGTCAATATGCAGGGCTGATATTCCAAAGTACTTCAACAGGCTGGAAGGTGGGCTGATGTGGACCTCATGAAGTTCAGTAAAGAAAAATGTGAAGTCCTGGTCTTGGGTGGAAGAATCCCACGCAAGGAGTACAGATGTGGGGTCAGGTGGAGAGAAAGCAACTTTGCAGAGAAGACCTGATGGTGCTGGTGGACAACTTGAACCACAGCCAGCAGTGTGCCCTTGAAGCAAAAAAAGGACCAACCGCATCCTGGGCTGAGTTCGCAAGAATGTAGCCAGAAACCTGAGAGAAGTGATCCTTCTCTATTCAGCACTCGTGAGACGACATTTCAAGTGCTGTGTCTCATTTTGTTCCTCCCAGTACAAGAAAGACATAGGCATATTGGAATGAGGTCCTGCAAAGGGCCACAAAGATGGTGAGTAGGGTGCAGCACACTGTGTACAAGGAGAGGACTTTGTTCAGCCTGGAGAAAAGAGATAAAGTAGAGACCTTACTGCCGTCTGCGACCATACAGTGGGAGGATGTAGAGGAGATGGAGCCAGATGCTTTCTGGAGAGGCATACAGACAGGACAAGAGGCAACAAACACATGTTGGAGTGTGGGAATTTCTCACTAAATGTAAGAAATAAATCTTTTCACAATGAAAGTGGCCTGATACTTCAACAGGGGTCCAGAGAAGTTGTGGAACCTCTACCCTTGGAGTTATTCAAAACAACCGTACAAGGTTCTGAGCAAACACAAAACCAGCTATACCCTGCCTTGAGTACAAATGAAAACCAGAGATAACAAGGGGTCTCTCCCAGCTAAATTATTCTGTCTTTCTAATATCTGTGAGTCTTTTGGGGACTGGTACAAATCATTGCACTATTTTAATAATCTACTGTAAATGGGTAGATCTTTCCACCCTACAGGCTTTTCTTCAGGTAATTCACTAGCATGCAATTCTTGCATTAATAAAATTTTTGCTCTCAGTAAGTTCCAGGAGTGCTACTGAGCTGGTAACAAGTATGTATTAATGGTTTTCTAAACTTGGCTCCTAAAATGTAGCAACATTTGTTAATAATAGTCTCCAAAGCTTATAGCAGATGCTCACTTAATTTGTTTTCAACAATTATTCTTCTGCAATTAAGAACGCTTAAAAAGAGTTATTCTGGATCAGTGCAAGGGTAAAATATAAGAACCTAGGAAAGCCTACCATGACATTTCTACCAGCACCCACCCCCCCACTCCCCAATGCATTTCACTACGTGCAGTTCTAGTTTTGGCGCTGTGTTATTGTTTATTAGGATTCAGTTTTTTATACAGATTTAAGCATTGTTGGAGATTAGAAAAATGAATTGAAAGAAAGAAAAATGGGAAGAGTACAAAGAAGAAAATAACATCTGAAGCCTAATGCATAACCCCGAATTGAATCAAAAGAGTATAAAAGACAGGATAATCTCAGGAAGCAATAAGGAAAAAACTGTTTACATTGGTATGGTTTGTAATAATTTTGATTTTACATGTAGTTCTGTTAGTTCAAATATAAAGCCTCTGGGCAAAGAAAAAGCATTCCTCAAAGCATCCTTTTCTTCCCTTGTTCTCCCAACAAACTCTTGACTACATCAACAAACTCTTTTGACTACATCCTCCACTGAACAAATGTTCTGCAGTGTTCAACACCATCAAAAAGAAAATGAAAGACAAAGGTGAAATCCTTTCCTTTCAATGCATTTGAGCTGCAGCTTTGCTTGTGGAAGTCGTCAGTTTTCCTACATCTCACAGTGCTGTCTGCCTACCGCTGACCTATCACTCCCTCACATCTAAAAGCTGCGTTTCCAGTCCCTAGTGTTTTATGGTACTCCTTACCATCTTGCTCTCTTCAGTGAAATAAGGGAAGACTAAAAATTCACAGTGAGCTCATGTGTAGAAGGGAAACAGTTCAGTGCTGTCTTGATTCTTCTTACATGAAGCATTGCAACTTTTTGACTCAAATAGTTGAAAAATTAAAAGGAGAAATATTTCTACGTAGGTCAAGTTGTTTCTTAAAGAAATGTTTCATATTGAATTAAAAAAATGTTAAAAAATGCAAAACCTGCCAGGTGACAGCTCAAGGGATAAGAAATCATCAGAAAACAGCAAGGTTTTGGTTTGGGGTTATTTTCTGTGGTGGTGTTTTTTGTTTGGTTGGGTTTTTTAAAATTTAAAGTAGAAAAGCCATATACACTTGGAAAGACTTAGGGATGATCCTTGACAACAGAAAAGTCACAAGAAGATTACAGTCTACAGTTTTGCTATTAATCACGATGTTTAATGGACAAAAACTGCACTGGGTGGTGGTGCATGGACAGTTCAAAGGACTGGATTTGAATACACGTTTTTGAAATGAATATCTGCAACAATGTGCTGACTGTTCACCCTGTAAGTTCTTATACAGCTGTATAATCCAAGTTGAATTTGAAGAGTGTCATGAAAATTGGTCCGGCGTTCACAAGGTACTTCAGAGTTAAACCTCACCTTATCAAATACCTATATGAGTTAGTTCCATATATACAATGAATATTCATCTGTTCAGCTCAAATGTACAACACACACGTTCTCAGCGTCACAAATGATCTCCCACCAGCAATGTTGTGTCTTGTACAGCAAATGCACTCCAGGAGAACAAGTAGCTTATAAAAAAAAAAATCTCCTCCCCTCCCACAAAATAAAAAGCTAAATTCCTTGCAGTAAATTATGCTTTCCTAGTCATACATCTCTGAATACATCACAAAAAAATTAGTTCAGCCAATAACCTATGTAAAATGCAGGGTACTAACGCAGTACTGCGAGAAGCAAGCTCTCCTGGCAGAGCTATGTGAAAGAGTTTTTGTCTTCACAGATCACATATTTGCAAGTCAGCAACCGTAGTGGGGGAACTGTCAATAAAATTACTTGGTAGATGGGCTCAGGTCAGAGCCAGCAGCGTGCAGGGATGATTTTTATGTTTGTGATAACCGACAAAAGTTAAGCAGAAGCTGAAGAGGTACATAGGGAGCACAGGGTGAACATAAATGAGTACAGTACTAGCTTTTAATTTTTTACCATATTAACTTAAAGCATCTTAAGCTTCAGTAGAAAGCTGGAATTGATGTATGTTGTCATGGATGACAGCATACCTCAAATGTGCTATTTTAAGAGGCTAAGGAAGTCAAGAATAGCTGAAAAGAGAACTACTCCAGTGCTTAGAAGTAAAGCA
This sequence comes from Haliaeetus albicilla, assembly GCF_947461875.1. Lineage (NCBI taxonomy): Eukaryota > Metazoa > Chordata > Aves > Accipitriformes > Accipitridae > Haliaeetus > Haliaeetus albicilla. Next base: position 6,140,206 of record NC_091505.1, on the reverse strand, counting down.
GAAAGGCCAAAGGTGCTGAGCAGTTGTATCTTTTGCCTGGTATCTTCAGGAGAGGAATGGCTTAGCAGCAGCAGCAGCAACTGCCTGGTCGGAGAGAGGCTGGGAAGTGCCAGGGCGCTATGCCGCACTGCATATGGATGTACGACTGGATGAATAACTTGGCTTTCTGGCAATAGACAGCAAGCACCTGTTCGAGGCAATATGCTCAAGGAGTGCATGTGAAAACTCCCCTTCCTGATTTCTGGTAAAGATTCCAAACACCTATCAGGCCCTGCTGGGACTGAAGAATTCAACCCACGTAACAGATTATTGCGGGGGGGGGGGGGGCGGGGGGGGGAGAAAAAAAACCCCAAAGGAACACTGGAGTACATAGCTTCTCACGTAGTTTCACTAGCAAATTACTGCTTTACAAAGAGCAGAATACAAACTTATTAGAACAGATTTTTTTTATCTTTTCAATTTAAACATCATTATTTTCACTTGAAAATAAACTTTTAAGCAGACTCACATTTAGTCGACATACATGAAGAAAAAACACTAACTAGTTTGGTCTAGGTGCATTTCTGAAAATTGGAAGACTAAGAACTGAAACAGAATCAAATAAAATGGAATGATTTACACAGGTCTGTCTACATGATCCGCGGTCAGCAGTCATTCTCCATCCACCTTTTAAGGTTCACATATACACATTTTAAGTATGCTCTCAAGCAGAATTTCACACAACTGCAGACACGTTGGTAGATGTAGGAGATAAAAGTCATTGTTCTGTTCCTACCCTTCCTTTTGGAGAAGATAAGAAATCCATCATCATTATGTATGGGGATCACTTGTCCACAGGAATGGATGTGGCAGTTACTTTATGCAGCAATATAAAGATAAGAAGGTCCTTTAATTCCATCCATGAATGAATGAAGCATGTCCGAGTGCTGTCACATTACATACTGCTCTTTGAAATTAAAACAATTATTTCATCACCATTTAAATTTGTTTTTCATAGTCAGGTTCTAGGGAAGATGAGATTTTAGTTCTCTATTTTTTAATGAGCTGAACATATTTTGAAAAAAGGCATACTCCAATAATACTGGATAATCTTAATGCTGATATATAGGTGTATAGCAGATGGGGTAGAGTGTTCATAAGTAAATTAAGCTTTATTACTTTTTCTTTGTATTTGCTCAAAGGATATTTGCGAATTCATAAAAGTAATTCCTCTGGCTAAATGCACTTTTTAATTTGCTGATGTTCAGTGATACAGAGAAATGTAATATCTGTGACAAGACCGGTATCCAATTGCTCATGTAACTCAATATCTGCATTGTTGCTAGGGAATATGTTCACATCTCATCTGTTTTTCACCATGCTAAGACTATTCCTAATGTTAATATTAAGGTTACCATGTACTTCAGATGACAACAGATTTATTTGCAGTTTAACTATTTGTAGATAAACCATGCAGAAGTCTGTGACAACTAACCTTAAAACTGCAATAAGTTAGAAAAGCAGGCTGGTTTGAATTTTATAGTGCTCCATAGAAATTGCTCTCCTCTTAAATAGCTACTCTTCTAATGTAAGCATCACCTAATAAGTGGTCAGACAGTACAGTGAAAGCATTCAAGAACTGCTTAACCTACAGCTATAAGATTTTTACTTAGAATGTGAAGATTTTTTTTCTGTTTCATTCTGCAAAATGGCTGTTTGCTTTGTACTGTTAACCTGTCTCAGCAGCTTCAGAGCAGAGACTTGACGCATGCTCGTAACCAAATCTTACTAGACTGAGAATAACCTGCAGTTGTGCAGTGCTTAACTATTTTAGAAAATCTGACCGTGTATTTATCTAGAGGAATATATGTGAGCTGAGCTCCTCAGAACACTGAGCACTCTGATGGAGCTCCTCTGAAAACTCGTACCAAGAATCACATGCAACACTAGAATTTTTAGTCTGGGAAGAAAATTGCCATTCAGGGAAGTTTCCTTTAAAGACAAAGGTCTAAAAGTGAGAACTTATAAAATAAGTTGGTGTTTTCCTTACTGAGTTCCTTCTAATTCTTACTGTTTCACCTTTTTTCAGAAGCCATGCAGATTGCTCACAACATTTTGTATATGAGTAATAGAAACCAAAACCTGCAGAATAATTTAAAACTGAAGAAGCCTCTGTGGAAGTAAGTAGTTATCTCAAAAGAATTATTTCATGCAAAGGTAATAAATCTATTCAGTAAGCAAACAGAAGAAAAATAAAACAATAAATGAGCCATGAGCACACGAAGCAATAAAAATTTAGCAGAACTGCCATCTAAGGCAGCAAAACAACTAATCACAGCGCATGAGAAAAAAGAACACAGACTATTAGGAGAGTTTCAGCTGCTAATGGGTGTAATGAATGTTTAGGCTCGCTATGCAGAGTCATTTTGCTGGCGATGCACAACGAAGACTGAATTCTGAATACTATATGAAGTTTTCAAATGCTGTTTGAGAGCTGATGCTCTATACTTTTATTTTCACAGGCTGTTCTGTGTGTAAAAATGTATCAACAATTGAATATGCGACTTCTACATACAATTGGCCTGAGTGGCATGATAATACCACACACTGCAACAAGTTATGGAAAGCACGTTAGGAGAGGGAAGTAAATGATCAGCAATATGTTCTAGCAACAACAACAGAAAGGAAGAAGCAAGTAGTAGTACTAGTGCCATCAGTGGTAAAGTAGCAGTAAATATTAAATTTGTGCCTTGGACAATGAAACAGCAGCAATTTCACTTTTGCTCCAAACCAGTTGTTTTAGGTATTACAGTGCAGGCAGTATCAAAGTACCTGCTGAAATATTTCAGGATCATAGCATAGGGCTAAAGATAAGCATTAGGCTTGACTGAATTACATGTTGATCGTTAATGTAAATCAAGCTCCAATTTTTGGTCTTTAAATGGACCTTTAAAATGCAATAATATATAAAGGTGACTGAGTCTAATGCACTATGACCTAAATTCCTCACCTGCTTTCTGAATTGCTAGAAACCTTCTAGATGCTTGCAATCTGAATGCTGCACTGGAAATCAAGTTAATAATGGCTGTAATAGAAATATTTCTTAGAAATATATTCCATTAGTCTGAGAATAAGAGCTTTTCCTTCTTCCACTTTGTAGAAAACTTACTATATGGACTGAGAGATTTCCCAGTGAAAGTAAGATGTATTGTGTATTTTTGGCAATAGACCAAGGTCACTGAAAGCAAAACAATAATGTGATGACTACATGACACAGGTAGTTTTCCTGCTAAAAACTGAATGGCAAGATTTCCTATTTTCTGCCAAAAAAGCCACAACAAATTTCCTTATGCTACTACATGAAATAGGGTAAGACAGATACCAAACAACTGAATCTGCTGCTGGCATTCACATTTAATAAAAGAAGCTAGTAATTTGATGACATTAGGAAAATGCCAAACCATGAACATTTACAAAGGAAAGGACTGAGAGTTGACCAGAGCATCTAAGTCTCCATCTAAGAAAAAAAAACCAATAAAATTGAAAGGAGCGTAAATCTGGCAGCAAGCATATTCTAGCAAGAAACTCAGGATGGACAAATGTGACCTGGAAATAAGGCACAGGTTTTAAGGATAATTAATCTTTAGAATAAAATACCAAAGGATACCACTACTACCACCCCCCTCCCGACACCACTACCTTTTTTTTCTCCTCTTGGCATCTTCAGATCAGAATCAGATAGAGGATGATCTCGGTAATATCAGTGTTAACAAAATAAAATACAAGGGTACGTGTGTAAAACACAATGACCTGTGATATACAGGAGGCTAAATTAGATTGTCTCATGATGCTACTGTGCCTCAAACTGTGAAAACTCATTCTTAAACAAACAGGAAAAAAATCTTTTTTCTGATCTCACACAATATTAACATGTTACACTACCTCATTTAGCAGAATTCAGTTATTTGAATTTTGAGTGACACTGTCCTATCGCGTATACACAGCTCTGTAGTCAATGTCTAACAAAATGAAAGCACAAATATCACATTCAAGGCAGAGCTGTTCTGATCCCAGCACTCCCATTGTCATGTGAGCCAGAACCAGAAAGCAAATACACAGTATTGATAGATTTCTGCTCTGAAATAAGTATTATGCCACCTAAAAATCATGTAAATGCTTAATATTGACTGCCTCTATTCTGCTGTGTGTTATAGAAGAACATCTCACAGCTAAACTAAGTAACTGTCAAATCTTTAAACGCTTCAAAAATCCCTTTGATTTCAAATCTGTTTTGTGTCTCAAGGCAGCTGCTCTGCTTTATTTGTTTTGGGCTGTGGGTTTGGGGATTTTTAGTGGTGGTGGTTTAAGATTTTGTTCTGTTTGTTTTCTCAAAGATGTGTGTTGAAAATGCTCTATTGTTACCATTGATGAAGTATCCTCTCTATTTCATTAAAAATTAAATAAAGACTCAAGGGGTTGAAGGAAAATGGATTTTTCATTTTTCTCCCTTTTGCTCTTGAGAATGATTTATGAAGTACAAGTGCATTCATAAACTAGATACTATACCCTGGAGAAAATAAACTAGATATTATTCAATTGTTAGTGGTTCGTATTATAAATGGCCACCACCAATTTTACATTGTTTGTTGAAATCATTCTTAACCACATAACTCTCACTGAAACCATGAAAAATTGGATTGAAAAATGCCCCATTTATCATCCAGATCAAAACTTAAACTCACTTGTCTCTCTCTCATAGTTAAACCCGAAATTATATTGTCATGTTTTATTCCATTCATTAAAAGTTACGAACACATTGAGATAATATGTTGTTACAAAAGCCGGTTGTTTGCTTGGCTGTCAGATTTAAGCAGCACACATAAATGCGTACCGTGAGGTAAGACTCACTACAGGATTTCAGCCTTCATGCAATCTGGACCTTAGTGTCAGTACTAACCCACAGCTTTCAAATTCCACCTACCTTCAACAACCTTTCTTTCCCCTGCAGGTAAATTTTACCTGAGTAGGACGTTGGGACACCAAAGAGTGGCATCAGAGATCCCTAATGGGCATCTCATACCTGTTAGGGATCTCTCCCTAATGGGGCAGAATGTATGCATTGCCATATTCAAGCGGGATTTCGGGTGCTCAATATCAAGAGCAAGCCTTGTAAAATTAGTTGGGCTGCTCTGTTACGTGCACTTTTCCAGTTGTCCTCCAGAAATCTGTAATACTCACATTCTTTCGAATGACCCACGAAGCATCTATGAAGTAAAGGAAAGGAAAGGATAAAGATGGATCCTTAGGCTCACCTAAACTGCATTTGTCAGCAAAACTGACACTGGCAGAATGACACCCTGGCTATACCTAAGGGGTGGGAGCGGGACTACCCTGTGTGATGCCAAAGCACGTGTGAGCTGGTGTAAAATGAACCTGCACCCTTGAAATATTCTCCAGGTCTTTGAAATATTTGAAAAAAAGACCAGTTCCTCTTAAACCCCTTCTCACTGTATAATTTCAGAGATGATCTGCACATTAGTTAATATTTATAAGCCATCCCCCAAAAAAGCTACTAGGTACTGCCACTTCATAACCATAGCAATTTAAACAGACATTGAATGGGGCTTTTGTTGTTGCTGTTGTCAAATGTGAAGTCAAGTTAACAGAAATTCTTTTTTTTAAATGGATCTCAGTTTAATAAACGCAGGTGAAAATACAGTTTTAATAATTTTAGAAAAATGGTTTAAAAAACTTAATGAGAGCCTTTATTATCTTACAGTGCTTGACTTGTTCTGTCTTGCCATTTCAGATACTACTACTGACAGATAGCAACTACACATGTATTTAAAGTTCAATAAATAGCCACTGGCAGTAGTATTGCAAGGAACTGCATGTAAACATAACCTCTGCAGCACTTTTTTCACTCGTTCCTAGCTGCAGAGCTATAGCTACTGCAGCAAAGCTTTCAAAGAGTTCACATTTATTGCAGCTATGTTGGAGAACATAATTACCCTACACTAGCCCTCTGTAAGAGCATCTCCGAAGTTTAATTAATGATGAGACAAAGAATGCATTAAGCACTCCATTTTTAGGAGGCAAAGTGGTCCAAGCCCCACCACTTATCTATTTCCTAGCTCCAGGAGCATGTGCAAGGAGCGTAGAAGAGAAAAATGATGAGATTCAACAAAACTGCCTAACCTCACTCAGGTTGGAGGTATTCCCAGCTTCACAACATGGGGGTTTCACCAAGCTAAAGGAAGATGCCACCTCTTAGTAACTGTTGTTCAGTCTTGTCTGGTAAACTCTGGAAGCTCTGGTACGTGTGAGGAGCAGGCGTTTCTTTAACGTAAAGGTCTGAGGATACCTACTTTGTCACACCAGGGAAGCAGTTCAAATGCAATACAATTAGCTGTCTAGAGAAGTCATGTTCCAGACGGGAGCAGAAATACCAGCAAGAGCCTCTTTTCTCCTAATAAGACGACAAGTCCACTGAGAACTAATCAACCCTGCCACTGCAGAGCCTGTGTGAGGATTGTTCCGCACTAATAGACTAGAAGAAAGTAAATAATGACTTTTTAGTATTCTGAAAGCTCTCTCTAAATCACAGAAGGCTCTAATACCATAGTTACACATTTAAAAGTAATATTCACGTTTCAGTAAGACGAAATGCTGCGAACGATTCATAGAGTAGGTTTCAAAGCCTTCCCATCCCCCACCGCATCACAAAATAGCAAGAAGCTGTTACAGAAAATGCTTTTTGCTTTACAAACATGATAGCTTTTGTTTAGTGCCTCACCAGTTGGCCTTTAAACAATTACTGAAATAGCGTTTTTAAACTGAGCACTAAATTCAGCTAAGTATTTTAAGAAAGGCAATGAATTTGGGAAGGATGCAAATCCCACATTCAGCATGCTTATATTTCTTCCTCAGTAGAAGCCTAGAACAACCCTAGGCAAAAACGAAGTGGCTGTTTGCACATGGATGGAGCAAGGATGCACTTCCGCAATGTTTGTCTTATTTAGACCTCTTGAGAGCATCAAACTTGAGCATTGGTTTGCCACAGCTCATTCTGCTGAATTTCTGTGGCATGCCAGCCATAAAAATGCCACACACATTTGACAAGAAAGAGAGAAAGAAAACACATTTAAGTAACAGGAATGTACGTAAAGTGTTGCATATATGACAATATGGAATAATCTCAGTTTATTTGTTACCACAAATTTGGTAGTGTTCCAGGAATTAAAACTGGGCCCAAGAATACATCTGCCGTGGGACAAGAAATTAATTTAAACAGGGCATACAAAAAAAAAAAAAAAAAAAAGGCTAAGGCTGCTGTACTACAAGAAAAGGATACAGCAATACTTGGGAACCGGCTAAAAACTTCTATGACCAAATACAATGGATTCTTAAAGCAACAGACAAGTAAGTCCAGGTGGAACGGCTGAACATGCACACCAAGGTACAACACAGGCCGGTTTCAACAGTACAGTCATAGTATTTGTAAGGGACGTTATTTTTAAATACTTTAGAGCAACTGCTGAGTGTATACCACTGCCCATGTATATTATAATTTTATATCATTTAATAATGATACTACGTGGAAGTGTTATTTCTTGTGTTTTTTTCTCCAACTGTGATCACGTTGTTTTCAGATAATATCAGAAGTCTTGTCTATAGTTGATTTTCTAAAATAAGCACACAAACTGACATTCATCATACCACACAGAACAATGAAGTTTATCAAGACTAGTATATTTGGACACAACTGTGCAGCAAAACATTCCTTTAGAAAAGGAACAGAATATGTCCTTTTCTTTCAACCTACACTTGACTTCCCCCTCCAGTTTAATTTTTCCAAAAGCTCTCCACTGAGTTAATTTGTTCTTTTTGGGGCAGCATCTTTGACAGGTATTTCTGAAATGGCACAGGAGTGATCTTCAGGTATGATACTGCAGTTTAATAGTCTTGTCTGCTGGCTACTAAATAGGACACCACACAATAAAAATTCTGCTCTGTGGTTCCAGAAAGGTTTCATCATGGATGAAGGAACAAAATTCTCAGGAAAGAACTACTTGCTTCAATGAACAACCACTGCAGTGCAGAAAAAAAATGAGAAGAGGGTCTGCACCTTAAATAATCTAACTGATTGTAGTACCTACAACTGTGGGCTACAGGTGCTTTCTTAAAAATCCTATCCAACCCAATTCACCTATGCTTACTTTTACTTAAGGCATGTTATTGACAAATTCTTTCTCCAAACTGTTAGAATAACATTGAGTGGAAAAAAGTAACAATAAAAATGCAATGATCTAGAAAAGACAGCTTTCCTCAGATTTTCACAGTTAAAGCATGACGTTCCAATAGGGAGATACAGAACACAGTAATTTACAGCCACAGCCCACACGCTCCTTCCTGCATCCTCCTCTCCTCCCACCAGATTCATACACTACATTACTTTGGCATTAGACTAGTACTCTTTAAGAGCTGGCTTTCAGCCTGGATTCTGTTGGCAACTAAACCACTACATTGTTCAGAATTTATTTAAGCCAAACTAGACATAAATGAAAACAAAACAAAAAAAATACAAGAAAACCAATAAATCCCATTAGTTGTGTAACTCAAAATATAATTGCACAATGGCTATTAAAATATTCCACACCTCTTCTGTAAGAGATAGCATCTAATATATCACTGCCTGTTTCAGATATGCAGAAAGCCAACAAAGCTGCGAGGGATGTGGTGTGATTACTCAATAACTTCATTAACTTATTTAGAAACTACACAGAGATAAATTATACAATGCAGAATATCACGTACCTCAAAATAGGTTCTATTTTTCTCACAATGTTATTAAAAGCTTTGAACACATTTTTTAAAAAAATTAAAGATAACTATCTTGGAACAAGTAGCAATTTGATGCCTAGGCCTTTTGTGTCATGCAGCTGAATGCGTAACAGAGATAACAAACAGGGCCAACAGGAGAGGGTTGGCTGCATCTGCTGACATCCGTCACTCTTCTCCCCAAACCAAGGAAATCCCTACAGGAGGAAAAATTTGTTCTTCGCTAGGAATGTCTTCATTAAAAACCAGATGAGTCAGGAGCCACTGCAGCATTTGTAGCCATTTGTACCCAGACAGTGTAGCATCATCCTAACGCACATTAACACCCTTCTAATTAGCCCAGCTTTGTAACACATCTGCAAAGTTTTGTTCCTCAGGTTCCCTCTGAATCTAATTAGGGCTGTCATAACTCTGCTAACCAACACTAATTGCCCACCACTAACAAGGTGGCTACTCGGGGCAGGTGCCAGGATCAACCCTTGTGGGTGGTGCAGGTTTCCCCCAAGTTCTCCAAGCTCAGATCTGAGGTGAGCTGCCCCGCAAGTAGCAAGCATGCCTCTGGTGGGACAAAATGCTTTCATAAGCCTTCCAAGGTAAAAACCCATCAGGTTCTATGTAATAGCCATTTCCTAAATGGTAGTCACACAGCATAATGATCCATGCTGTACCAAAATGAAATCTATACTCAAATACTTCATTTGATTTTTCTTTCTTCTTACTTCTAAAAGGAATGTAAAAAAGTAGATGTGGGATCCAATGAGCCAATATGCCCTACAGAGCAGCCTCAGAGTATTAAGAAATTATATCATTACAGCATCAAGAATTATCATAGCACTAAATCATCACATTCAAAATATCACGAACAGCACTAGTTGTTACCTTTTAAGCAATAACTTAAAATAATGTGTGTGTGAATGAAGTAACGACTGTTCAATAATGTTTGGGGGGAAGAGAAGCCCTCAGCAGCAGTGCAATGTGTCCCTCTGCATACAGCAGACCCAACTGCTCTCTTCACACCTTGCTCACAACATGCAAGCAATGAGGTAGGAGAAGAGCAGTGATCGCAGGGCACGCAGCACCTGCCGTCCTCAGCAAGCGGGTTGGTGCCTTGGAACTTGCTGTTCATTTGGAAATTAGCTGTCACACCCATAGAAAACTAAGCAAAAATATCACTGTTAATGTGATGTTCGCTTAAATGCTGCACAATGGAGTGCTGCTAACACACATCGAGTGCAAGGGGACAAATTCCTGTTCTTAGCGTCTGAGGGCTGGATCAGACCCTAAATCTCTGTACTAGCAGATACATATTATAAGATATTAGAGCATATTTTCTATGTTTTCAAGACATATCCAGGGTAAATAAAAGCATCTGAATGATTTGAGAATTATAACATCATTTTATTATTACTATTGTTTGTAATAATAATTTTGAAATATTTGTAAGTTCTAGTTTTAAGACATAGAATACAAAATTCAGTGACCAAGGAGGCCCACAACGTATTTTTAAGTACTACAGTAAATGTACATGAGATTGAAAACCATATAGTTGATATCTTTCAAAAATAGCTTATTATCCAACAAGTTAGGATAGAGATTCAATAATGGAGTACATGAATGTGTAAGGAGGATTAGAGATGCCTCTGAGGAATGCTCAAAAGGGTAGGAGCAGAAAACGGTAAAAAGACAGCCAATACCAAAGTATGGAATAGTATGGGAAAAGAGGCAAAGCTAAAAGGTGAAAACCTAATTGGGGAAAATATGCAAAGGGTAAGCAGGGTAGATTAAATGAGCTAAGAGATAAAGACAAATTATATCAGGGCTTTGGAAGATGCTTTGACTGCTGGGATTGGATGCAGTAAAATTCAGCAATGGTGCAGAATCGCTTCAAGAGAAAAACTAATAATGTTTGGAGTTGTGGGAATGGAAGATTTCTCATCAGATCTCTACAAAACAATTACCAAGGAAGGTGAAGGACAGAAGAAGAATAAAGAAAAGACAGAATTTAACTGTATTATAGAATAAAAAATGTAACGCTCAGGTAAAAATGGATAGGAAAAAAGAGCGAGTAATATGTGAAGTATGGAAAGGAAAAGTACAGCCATCAGTGGAAATCAAGAAAAAGGTAATTGAAAGATTCAGAGAAAACATCATGAGAAAACCAGTTTTGAAAACAGACCTGTGTGGCCACATATTTACTTTCTTTTAATTGTTTTTTTCTTTCTTTCTTTTGTCTTGGTTTTAAAGTAGCCTGTCAGAATGGACTCCAAGTGTTAGAGAACAAACATCACTTGCATGAAAATACTGATTCATTTTTGGAGTATTTCTCAGAAGTTTTTTTTCCTATTGTCTAAACAATTATCTTCTTGCATTAAAATATATCATCAATACCTAATTGACAATGTATTACGTCTCCTCTGTCTATTCGTTCCAGGCAGAAACTGTACTATTTTTGCAGAGAAAACAATACCATGTCAATACAGGTTTTATCTACACACCCCCTCCTTCTCCCTCCTCCATTTCATTCGTAAGAGTGAGAATTTTTGTGCTGTACTCTGCAAATACACACACTATTGTACAAAATTGATATTTTAGCCTTTTCAGCATTCTCTTTAGGATACACAAGTCTAGTGTCTCTGCAGATACATTATGAAATGATTGATTCTGCAAGAGTATTTCTTTGTACTTTTGAACGTTTTAATGATACAAAAATAAATTGAGTTTGGAACTTTCCATCCTTTTTCTCTCTTTTCTCTCTGAGGGGAACATGTAATATTTTTTTTCTCTCAAAAGAAAAAAAAAAAGCAATCACACTTCAACCATTAGTGTTCTCACTGAAATTGCAAAGCATCACACTAAATGTACCAGCATCCCTTTGACAGACATATAAGAGCACCTACTCACTAGTGTAATGGAAGAAGTTAGTGATTATATATACTGAAGTGATTGAGCCAACAACGACTCTAATGGAGGGAAAAAAGCTTGATTAATAACAAGTGCCACTAAAAGAACAGATTGTTTTATGAGGAATGAATCACAAAGAAAGTAGTAATACAGTATGTCCTTGTCCATTGGCTGAAAATTGGTAAGGGAAAGAATAAAAAGACAAATGCCTGAAGATCACTAACAGTTTTGCTAGAAAGATTTTAAAATAAATTTCTCCCTCATCTCCTCAAATTCACAGTGTCAGATGTATCAGAATAGGTATTACGTGGTTATATGTTTCTGGAAATTTCTTCCATATTAACTATGCTGCTATTTTCATGGTTTGTAGTCAATGCATGCGAAACTAAGGGGGATGCAGGATGATTTACCACAAAGCACTGCTTTTGTACATTAAGTTAGAATACCATTTCTATAAATTAAATACTGTGTGTTTACATACTCCTAAACACTGATGTGTACACACACACAACCGCCTTTGAATAATGTTGATCCCGTTAATACACAGGGCAGGAAAACCTTTTCATCATTAGAGAAGGCAAAGCTTCAAGATAGGGATACAACGCATGTTTTAGCCTAATGCCAGACATTTGCATGCAAGCAATGTTCAGTAGTGAAGATAACAAATCAGTGTCTAAATGAATAATTTACTGTGATTCCATAAACCCCACTCTACTTTTATTTAGACAAACACCTTGATTTTTCTAAAAAAGAAAATGTGTTGGTTTAAAGAACAATCATAAAACACTGACATATCTCAGCAGTATTAGTAATCTCATTATACTGTTAGAAACATTGTACCAGGTAAAGTTTGAGAACAGGAAATCCCATACAATTGGTAAAACTCTATACAGCCATCAGCAGAAGACTGTTAGGGATCCTACTGTAAATCAACTTGCTTGTTATTTATAGCAAATACTAGCAAACAGAACTTGAGAAAGATTTTCAGTCAAAAAAAAAGGAAAAAGTTGAAAAAGAAAACCCGTAGATTTTTTTTCCCCCTCTGCTTCTGTTTCTTACCTCAAAAATAATTTTGAGGTAATATCTGAATCAGAACTGATAGTTTTGGAGAAAACGTTGTTTTATAAAGTACATAGATCAGCTACATAAAATACGTTTTAGAAGTCACCAGATCTGATTCCAAAATAATTTTGCTATTTTACGATAAAATCATTGATCGTGACTGATGGACACTCTATAGCCAGACTTTACAATTACCCATGTGAGACTGAGACAGCACAAAAAAGTAAGCCACCACTCTTCTGTGAAAGCAAGGGATAAATATGCCTCCTCTATCACCTAATGCCAAGGAGAGCTGAGAAATGAAGCCACCACCAGCAGTGGTACCCACAGTTTTTATTGGTTTGGTCCTTTAATAGAGTGTCTGAAGAGTGGCTTTAGAGAGACAACAGAAAGCCCATGAGTTGCCAGCAGCTTCAAACTGACAGCACTAAACATCAGAAGACAAATCTTATCTATACAGGTTTGTGCCAATTTTCCTGCACTTATCCCCTATGGCACCAACACAAACCAAAGCAAATATTGCTAGCCAAAGCAAATACTGCTGAGATTTAGTTCTTGGTCCATCTCCCATTTGTGTTTGAACGCTATGTTGTGCATTCAGTGCACTGCAACCCTCACTTCAAAATATATTCATAACAGAAGTTTCCCCAAATACTTTCTCCAAAAAGTTATAGAGCAGACGGGCTGTACACACATGCATGCACATAGTGGAAACTGTGATAGCCACCAGTAAGTCTGGCATCACCAGCAGCAGACTATAATGGAAAATCACCTGTGCTGTTACAGTCTGCAGTTCTGGATATGGACTTAATCAACCCATTCCACTGCTTCCATTTTTATCAATTTTTTTACTTGTTAGAGTGCTTAAATGAAATCATCATAGCCAGAATGACTTATTTAGTGCATATTTGTTTCTAACCTTCTCAGGGGAATGAACAGATCTACTTTCTTAAAAACTACAATCCTAGCCTCTTTAGCAATAACACTAACCAGATATTGGCTTTTTTCCTGAAAACAACAAGATTTGTTGCTCTACAACAAATTGTTTCAGATGCAATGTCAGAGTATTGCAGCTTGAGAAACCTATTTGCTGAAAACAAGAAAAAATCCTAAATGCAGATAAATAAATAATTAGGCCCACCCTATTAGTTGTTACTGTTATAAAAGCACCATTTGCAAACCAATACCTACATACTGGTAGGGACAATGCTAATTTATATATTAAGAATACAGAAGCAGCTGAAGTTAATTATGGAATTTAAAGAATTTGGTAAACAGACTGCCTATGGTACATTTCTGATGTGATAGGCTTTGCCTCTGCAGAGTGCTTGAATATTCTGGCTCTGAATCAGCAAAACACTTAAGTAAGTGTCTTAATAGGATAATTATACCAATAAGTATAAAAGTCATTCCATTGATTTTAGTGGCGTGACTCAAATCTAAGTGCATGCATACTTTAAGTCTTTTTCTGCATAGTGACCTTTAGTGTCCATCTAAATTGGAGCATATGCCTAATTCTGCATTGGTAGGTATCCTGACCTCAAACTGAAGCTTTATATTCCACCAATATCTCTATATTTTATTTTGAAAACAAGGTAATAGGCTTCCTTTCACTGTTGTTTAAACTGAGCTTCTTGCTGCTGCAATAAAACAGGCCAGTAGGCTCAACAGAATAGAAATAGGAATTGGGCAAAATCCATATTGATGACACTGTATTATTAATAAATTACCTACTGTGAACTTTCCATGAATTATTAAAGCAAATAAATCCTATTTTAAAGTGTTATAGATACTAGATAATTTATAAATATGGGATCATTGAATTATAATTCAATCTTTTCCCCTGATCTCTGTCTGTATTTCCATTTCCAAATGGCTTTTAAAATGTCCGTGCAGTATTATTGGGTATAGCTGTTTATATATGAATTTAAATGCTCCTGCTTCAATGCAGTGTTGTCAAGCTTGCTATATACCCGATGCACTGCAGGTACCATAAAAGGATAGTTGCTTATCTAGAATCTGCTCTTTGCTCTGAAGCGATTCCTTGCACCACACTTTCTAACAGGACATGCACGCATGCCCTTCTACACCAACACTTCGAGTTATTCCTGTCCCTCACGCCCGCATAATAAATGTGTAATTGTATTTTAAAGAAACCAAAAGAGGAAAAGGCAGGTGAAATGTGAAGGTGTATGTCAAGTACTCAACTTTTACTGGTGAGTAACCTTTCTTCTAGCCGAAGGCTAATTTGGGCATGGCGTAGCACTGAGCAAAGGTATGGCTAAGTGTCCAGCACGCTGATGTCTGGGTGCTGCTGCCTGAACTCTGGTAAAAGGCACTAAGACAGGTTTGAAATTCTCCATTACTACTTATACAGCCAGCCTGCAGATATGCAGAGATCCACCGGGCTAATGTTGTGCAGAAACTGTAAATTTTATACATCCCGCTGATGGAAACTAAATGCTGGGTGAGTGTAGTGTGTCTGTACCTATGCAGTTGAAAGAAAAGAGTCTTCCTGACGCTGGGGATGCAAGATAACGAGTTTCTCTGAGGGGGTTTCTGAAGAAGTCAGGGAGAGTAATCTCCTGACAAATCTAGACTTCCCCAAGTTGCTGGCCCTAAACTTCTTGACACTCTAAGGAACAAGCCACCCTGCAGATTTGGTATGTCCAATATTACTACGTTGATATGGTTTTTATGTTGAAAATAAAATGTAAAATCTCCTTAAATGAAGGAATAGAAAATACGCAGACAAGCTCTCTGTGCATTGGAATGATCTATTTTTATTCCAGCAAATGCAATTTCTCTCTCTTCTGCCTGCTGTGTTTCAGATACAAATCAAAACAAATCTTCAGTAATTAAATTAAGATCCTAGACATGCTGTTTCTTTTTGTTTTCATACAGGTTTTTTCCATACTTGACACCTTTTTATAGTTTTATTTTTCAGCTGAATTTAACATGTACCACGAAGCATGGTACCTCCAAGACGGCGTTACACTACCACTGTTCATACTTTCCCACCTACATAAGTCCTGACCTGCAGCACCTATTTTCTTTCAAGTACTGAACTACTTGGGTTAAAAAAAAAAAAAAAATTAAAAAAAAAATCCAACTTTGACATGACTGCAGTTGTAGTTTTAAGATTTGGAAGAATGCCTACCAGGGATTAGGATGAGATCAGTCTACTTACACAGAGTTTTATCTAAATCTCTGGAGGCAGAACTTTAGTATACTAAACCACCTGAAAGCTACATAACAATTAGTATCCAAGAAAATCTCCAAATAATGTTTCTGGGAATAGAGGGAAAAAGAGTTGCGGTAGAGGTTTCTGCAGCCAAAGCAAGATGCTCAGAATATTAATTCTGATGCTGTTATTTCTTTTCTTGGCTGTTAACAAAATCAAATTATCACTAAAAGGCACTGTTACATGTAGTCTTAAGTGAAACTGAACTTGGACAGCAGTCTGTTAGTGACCACATGCTCTCGAGGAACAGCGTGCATGCTGTGCTCCTCTGCCCCATTGCCCCGACTCTAGAACGGCAGTTTGAGCAAAAGATCGTGAAACTACCATCTTGCTGCAAGCCAGCGGTAGGATTTCACCGGGAGAAGCAGCACCTTTGAGCCCTTATGCCTAAAATGATTTGAGTTCCTCTGGTGCCTTGATATTTCTAGCCTTGCTGTTGACTGACAGCCTAAGAAGGACAATTCAGTGCTGATTTCCTCCTAAGCAAGGCAGCAAAGCGTTCAACCCCAACAGCGTTCAAATAGTCTGGGAACTGCTGTTTGGTGTCACAGGCCTCCCTTGTGCTGGAAAGCATTAACAGTCAAAAGATAAAAAGAACAGGGTGTTTTGTGGAAGTATAAGTGAAATGTGTCAGGCAGAAGATATATATTTAATCATTTATTGCCTTTTTGATGCTAGCAAAATACATCACAATGTACTCACACAATCCTTCTAATGCTAGTAAAAGCACATGCTAGCATATTTATAGATATAGTATATAGTGATCAGCTTTATTTGCTCAAAAATATGTTTTATCTGTAAAATTATGGCCAACAGGCACAAAACCAAAAATATAGTAACACTGTAAGTATCTCTGGTCTTTGGTCAGCATTGATCTTTTGAATTATTAATTTTATCTTTCCTGTTACTGATTCACTGGTTTATAGAAGATGTTGGAAGAAGCAAGAAACATCTCTACCACATATGTGCTTTTGCTAGGCTAAACTCAGATAGATGATTAAGCTAAGTTAATACATCAGTGATTTGTAAAATGAGACTTTAAAGATTGTAAAATAATTTTAAATGCATAAGAATACATTTATCTTGAAGGACAGAACTCTGGAATATTGCAAGAAACTGTCTCCGTGGTGAATTACTGAGAAATTGCATTGCTGGAATACTATAGCAACTTCTGGTTTTTTATTTTATGTACATAATTAAAGGAGTAATGATGTTTCACTGCTTGCTACTTCAAGTTCTCTCCAAGAAATGCTTTAATTCTATCTTTAAAAACAGTGGTCTGATACTAAAAGTAGAAAGAAGGAGAGTATCCGAGGTCATGATTCAAATAGTAGGGTACCTATGCATGTGATTTACAGTACCAGACAATGTGAAAAACGTCACCTTTGCATCATGGATTTCCATTTATATCAAAAGGAGTTTTTATTGCACAAAAGAATAAGGAATATGGCGTACTATTGTCTACTTTGCTATCTCTGTAACTTATGCTGACTCTGTAAACATATCTTGGAATCACTACAAAATATATTGCTAATGCATTTTTAGCCTCTGAAAGTTGGAATGAGGTTCCAGTGAGACAAGTTAATAAGACACAAGCATAATAATTTGCCACGTACTTTCTGACAATGGATAATTCAGTAGTTCCTACCTTACATTAAGCCATCTTGGCTAGAAGTAGTAAACATAGAATAAAAGTTTTACATTAATGTACAGAACACACTGTAAAATGTAAACAAACACTTTATGGAATTACGGGGGAGGGAGGAGGAAAGGAAAAAAAAAAGAAAAAGGAAAAGCCTGTCAAACACAGCTAAGGCTTTGCTATTTGACGTTTGAATAGCTGGCTATTCCTCTTTATCCATAATTCACACTTACTGGGTCTAGCCTTTCAACGTTGTAAACCAGACTGACCGTTAAACATATTCTAAGAAAGTTTCTATACCCAGGCAAGGTGAGTATCACTATTAGAAAGCTGATTTTATTCTCAGGATATTCAATGAACCTATGTTTCCTCTCTAGTTAGTGTCTGTCTTTCCTTTTGATTCCTCAGATTCTTTCAAAATCTAAATCAAGTTAATAAAAAGCTCAAGATAGAACAGAACGCTGATTGAAGAATCAAAGCTTAGCCTCAAAAAGTAGACTCCAGAGCTGGGAAGCTGCAAGCTGTGAGCTTTGAAATAAAACTTTATGGGTGTCCAAGGGGGTCCACAAAAAATGGAGGCCAGCAAAAGAATGGCTAGTTTCCACTGTCATAGCATAGCTGTTACCCATTTTCATCTCGGTTTAAAAGTTTCTAGAACTGAATGCTCCCAGAGATCTAGCTTCAGGAGCTTACTGTAATGCGTTATTAATGTTTGTAAATTGCTTTCACAACCTTTAACGAAAGTGAAAAGGACAGTATTGTTGCAAAGTATTTTTCATTGATTGCCTGGAGATTCCCAGCAGTCAGTCTCCTATTTCACTATGGCAATATTAATAGAGAATCTCTGATATGAGAACCAGTAGAAATGAATGTTTAAGATCCTCAGAGCAAACCATCCACTGCATAGAGGAGAAGCCTCAAGCATTTTAAATGGTACTATATCTAAAATAGAAACTGCAAAGCATGCTTTATCTTTTATAGCTTGTAAATCCAAATACATCTTGAAAATATGAATACCCCAAAGATGCATTATACAAATTATCCAGGAAACCACATTTCATCTTGAAGGCCTGTAATACTATCAAGACTTGGCAATGGCTAGGAGCCACGTGTTGACATACATTGCATCTGCTTAAGGACTTCACTGTAGAACCCTTCCGTGATTGTACAAGCTAACAGGAATTTATAAAATAGCAACATAAGACATGGTTTATGAGAGTGATGTCTAATCACACACCTAGTACACTTAACACAGATAAATCAAATTCTTTCATCCATAGCATAAGGTTTGTTACTGTTCAATAAGAACAATAAGCTGTCCCATAAGCAAAACAGATGTTTTTCTGTGTTTACAGCTGAAACTGCAAATATATTAAACCATAAAGCACAATGCCTGCCAACCACACGTATGATAATGTTTTTTTGTTTTGAACACAAAAGCTATAACCCGAAAGTAAATGTTCTTACTGCTGCAAGACTGAGCCCCTGGTTTTGATTTCAAATATCAGCATCTTACAAAGAAACAGGATACATGTACCATGAGGAAGAGGGAGGTGTTCAGAGCACACAAGGAGGAAGGCAGTCTGATTTCCTGAGCAGAACCCTGGGAAAATTCCCTGCATTCACAAATTTTCTTTGTGGATTCTCCTGTGTTTAAAAGGTGCAGGTTCTCACTGAAACACCTCTGCAAACTCGGCGCATTAATTAGGTCTCTTCCTGTTGCAGAATCTTTTAGAGAAGCTTATGAAGCGGCCTTCCCTCGGTCAGGGCATTTTAAAAAACCTTTTTTTCTGCAAAGCCATGTATTTTCACTAGAATGTTGGGAACATAATTTTCTTTCAAAACTCTATCTTCCTGTTAATGTCAGCCATTGGACTAAAAAAAACCCCTGATGTCAGTCAATGGGTTAAAAATTATTGGGGGATACAGACACACAGACATCCTACTCATACATATATGTTATTGTAATCATATAAGCCTTGTTTTTGTTAGAAGCCACAACAAAACTTTGACCATTTTCAGTATCAGTAGGGGTCCCAACTGTGTACATAGTTAGCACATTACTCATTTTAGGCACCAATTCACTGTAAGACTTTTTTTAAAATGTTATCCACACTCCTCATGTTAAGGTAATTACGCTTATAAGAAGTTAAGAATTTCCAGGATTATCTGTTTTAAGTTGTTAACGTACCTCACTAACAGGGTTTTGAAGAAGCAGAAAGGTTCTGAAGGTGGAAAAGGTAATTTTTTTAAACAAGAAAATATCAGAGAATCTTTAAGGCATTACATTTGAGATATCTATCTATTGAAAGAATAGCTTTGAAATGCAATTATAAGGCACTGAAAGAAAGTTGAAGAGCTACAGACAAATCAAGTGTGCTTTTTTCAAATCCTATTAAGAGTAGTTAATTTAAAGTTTAATTAAATTTTTTTGAAGATGGATCCTGTTGGTAACTAATTCTACGCAAGCACCTCATCTTGCTTCCATAAGCAATGCTAGGAAGTAATTTTTATTAAATTATACAAATGTTTTTTGTTTCATGATCTTTTCCAGTCTCAGAGACCAACAATGAGATCTGTACTGTAGCTGGCAGCTCAACAAATGGATTATTCAGTCAAATTCTGTAAGACCAAATGTCAATCAAAATGGTTTCCTGCAAATGTCCCCAGCTTTTAGCAGAAATCATGCCTTAGATGCACAATATAGAAGACAACTGTACCGTAAGACACAGTTACAGTAAGACGGGAATCAGAAACCATGAAGTTATTTGGCAAGCCTCAAGGATTTACATAGCATATCCAACAATCTACATATGTAAGAGTAGTTTCTGATAGCAATTATAGAAAATATTTTAGGAATGCTTGTAACAGTCAGTTATGTATATTATCAACTCTGGATCTGGAGGTACAACTCTCCCTTTAAAAACACACCTACTTTGTGCTTTAAAAACGCACCTACTAAACCCAGTTTTACTTATTGCTGACAGCTACCACCAGCTATTTTCTGCATGGCCTATGGCTATTCATGGTCTGATGATGGTCTTCCAACATTTTTTCCCAGCTACTTAATGATACCCTTCATACAGCTAGAAAAGAAAATTATAAATAGTGTTCTTGAGAGAGACTATAGATAAGATGCATGCTTAACGGTCCCAAACCAAATACATGATATTGTATATTGAAAAGGTGAGAAGCCAAGAAGCTTTCCAGCCTTCAGGTTTTCATATAAGTGGGTTGAAGTGAAAGGATATTCAGGAGCCACTGAGCCTGGTCTGCACCAGCTAATATTAATTTGAACCTGACCCTTGGCAGAAATCTGAGAATGCAGAAAAAAATGAGTGAACGGGAAAAATGAGAACTGGGAACCTAATATTCTTTCTTGGTGAATGTCAGTAGTGACTACAGAGGTGGCCACTGCAGGCTATACTTTTTTGACTCAAAAAAGGCTCATATTTTTCAAACCGTGTCTGCCTCACATCCTTATCCCATCAAGGCTAAATCACTGAACTACTCTATCACCTCTAGTTATGCCTGCCTTGTTGTATATTATTGCAATACTAAGTGACATAGCAAAAGTCAATTCCAGGTATTTTAGAAAGATTTATTACCAACAACAAAGGACAGCATAGCTCTCAGTGCTGAAATGGGTAAGTCTTTTCATACGGTACCCAATATTGCATTATGCATATTTGGAGAACATAAACGTAGACTGACCCGAAACTGAATTTTAAATAACTTCAGAAATATTAATTCTATTCAGAAGTGCAGCATCAAGATGTCAAACGATCTTCTAAAGGACTCCATAGTACAGAGAGGTGTATTTAGCAATTCCAGAGCTCCTATTCCTATCAGTCATTTGTATCCTGTGGCTACGTCAACAGTAAATCTCAAACACAAACAACCAAACCCTCAGTGTATTCAAGAACATAATGATAGTTACAGATCCCTTAGAATTAAGATGCCTAACATGAACACATTTAGTGCTCAACAAATAATTTTTTAATGTCATTGATCCTGGATATTTTTTTTTAAAGCTACTTTCTGTTCCTTTGACAGATGTGCTATGCTGCATTTCATTACTTTCTCTCCTTACCTCGTTCTTCTTTTGTTTTAGATAAGTGATGAGGCTTTCGGAAAAGATTAAGTACTGGCAGGCAAAGCAATGGCCCAAACACAGTTTTAATTGGAACCTCAAATCCTGTGGAAAAAATAAGAAATTAAACCATTAATAATTTAATTTTACTAGCAGAGTGAGTTCATGTATCCTGTTTTAGGCAGCTTTTACTATATTTCTTCATATTTGATTTCAACAGGTATACAATCTGTTAGTCAAATCACGTTAAAAATAAAGTTATTGCCACAAGATTTCAGTGTGGTACGCAGAGCTGCTAAGTAGTGCTGATGCGAGTAGTTCTCATCTAGAGTAGTAGTCCACTGATAAGTCAGACTTTACTTGATTAATCCTTAAGTCCAAAACCTGCTTTCTTCTGTAAAATCTAAAAATCTTCCCATTGCTGTATAACATTCATAGTATTGTTTTCTTATGCTGCTACGATACGCTCTTTGCCCCATGAATGGTTGACAGAGTACAATCATTATATAGCAATATGACTCAAATGCAGCTAAGATGTAATGCTAAACAATTCAAGGTTCAAGACAAAAGATAGTGAAAGAAATTTCATTTCTCTTGAGACTGGCAAAGGCTCTAAACATAAATATCTCCATAAAAAAAAACCATAAAAGCAATTTTTTAGAGAGTCAGAGGTTATTTTTTGCAGTGTTGGGCAAACGGCAACCAAATAACCAACAAAATAAAACAACTCAACGTATGATTAACTTGCTTATTTCTGAAAAGAAAGCATTCTTGCATTAGTAATTTTTGTTCAGACATACAGTACAAAAAATCCCAAATACATCACACAATATCTCTAAACTTTTTTTCTAAGAATTTCACTTTGTATTTTAAGAGACCATAGGCCCAGATTCTTAGAGATAGTAAGTGGCATTAATACAATTATTTCAGTGGACCAGGAGTAACTTCTAAAAGTAACTAATATGACCAACAGAGCTGAAATTGTCTAAGTTCTCAAACCTATATCAGGGAGGAGACTGTTTCATTTTCTTACTTCGCTGTTATTGTACAGCAAGTATATGTAAGTTTAATTTGGGATTACAACCAAATTTATGTACCGTGACGTCAGTCACACTAGGCCACTGGAATTCAATAGACGTTTTGTAGTAGGCAACTAGTTATCAATAAGTGTGTTCAATTACATATATTGCTGTTATTTAATGCAGCAAATATATCTAAGCCCATGTAGAAGGTGGCATTTGGAACTGCTGTAAGACCATATATTTACAAAAGCTCTTTCCATAATGATAGTTTGGATGGGTAGTGAATTTTTTTTTTATTGTTTGTTAATTGAGGGCTGCAGGATGCTATGGGGGTTTTAAAGACTAAACTGATGTTTATGACTAGAATGGGAGGCAAATTTTTTTTTTTTAACTTTCCTGTCTGGAGAACAAATTTGCTGAAATGTTTCTCTGAACATTCCATCAGAAGCATTTCTTAGGATGAAGAGGGAATTTCTGGTCACAACGAGGATAAGATAGAAATGGAAAATCTAAGTTCTAGTCTCTAGCCTGGTCAGTGTTGGAAAAACCTTAAAATCGTTTCCTAAATAATATTTTGGTTTTTGAATTCTACTCATGACCTAATCCATGTAACTGCAAGCAATAGCAAAGCTTTGGTCCATAGTCAGATTATCTAGTCTATAGTTTCCTTTCAAGAATGGATTAGCTAAAGGCACGACCATGTGTCTGTGACAGTCTGCTTGCAAAGCTGCTTGAGACGGAAATCAGAGGCAGTTTCTCTGCGTGGCATAGAGACTGCGCCAACAAAACCTGCAAGGACAAGACTTGATCTTTCTGCATCGTACCCATCTGCCTCATTACATCCTCCCAGAAATCAGAAGATTGCAGCACAGACGCACAAAAGAGGCTGTACTAGAGCCAATGCAGACCAAGCACAGCTGATGAGGCATGGTTAATAACCCTTGCATTCAAGCAAATCTGAGCATAGTCATTCATATAAGTGACTGCATCACGCTCCCCAGTATTTCTAGTTGTTCCTGTGTTATCAAGATCTTTTCCACTGCCCAGGTATGTCCATGTCCCCTCAGCCCGCTAGATAACAGGGAAGAGACAGATGGTACCGTTTCATTAGGTGCAAAGGCAGATGATACAGGTAGTAGATGATGGTTGGCGTGAGTACTGGGAATTCATTTTAACTCATACAGAGCTGGACCCAAAGCAGAGGCAGCCTACACTCTCAGCTTCAAAGCGAAAGTCCTAACATACAGATAATGATATACTTGTGGATTTCCAATGTACCACAGACAGGAAGCAACTGATGCTCGACACTGACAGTTCAGCCTTAGAAATTTTTAGAGGTTTATAAGACTGTTTCTTCTCCTGAAATTCAGAAATGAGCTTGAGGGGAAAACAGGCTCTTTCTTCCTGAAAACAATTCTTAGTCCAAACACTACTCTCTCACTTACTTCTCCATCAATAAATAATTTTAAATACAACTACTGGGCTTCTCTACATACGTTTCAAAAATGTCTTGCAAACCACAAGCTCTCCGAGCAGCACTGCTCCTTTTAGCACAAAGAAACATTTACGTCAGTTGTTCAACACATAGCTATTCAAAGACATTACTAAAGTTTCACAGGAGGCAATTTTAGAGCCTGGTGTTCTAAATGAGACCCAGATACTAAGTCCCTGCCTAATTTTTAAAATGTATTTTTTTGCCTATGGAGCTATAAAAATAACAAATACAAAAATAACACCAACCACAATAGCCATCATTACGGTTTTGTAGCAAAGCCTGCCAGAAACAAAAGAGGACAATATCTTATCCTGAGCAGTAAAAGCAGGACAGAGTAGCTGTTAGGCCTCCTCTGGAAATATGTGAACCTTCAGAGCATTCAGA
The DNA here is from genome assembly GCF_947461875.1 of Haliaeetus albicilla. Classification (NCBI taxonomy): domain Eukaryota; kingdom Metazoa; phylum Chordata; class Aves; order Accipitriformes; family Accipitridae; genus Haliaeetus; species Haliaeetus albicilla. The sequence goes on along the minus strand of NC_091505.1, from coordinate 6,115,543 downwards.
TTTTGTGCTGTATGTGAGACACAAGAACACTCTGTTTGGGATCCATGAGAACAATAATTGAAGAAAATCAAAATTGTTGAATAGCTTGACTATAAATATACTAATTGATGCTTCAGGCATAGAAAATTCAATAAACAAATAAAACAAACCTCACAATGGTCTTCAAATTAATCCATGTTCACAGAAATGTCATAAAGATAACTTTAAGAGAGGGGAACGAACTCCATCTAACTCAATATTTATTCAGAGAGTAACTGCATTACTTGATTTACTGCCAGTACATTCTTTATTGTTCTAGCTTTTTTTTTTCTAGAATGACCAAATTTTTCAGCATTTGAAAGAGGGCCACACCTCACCAAATTGCAATTTACTGTGATATTAAATTTCTTATAAGTTTACCATGTTGAATACATGCTTGGAGTGGAACAAGAGAAGAAATGACAGCATCTCCTCCACAGCTTGTGTTTGTGTAAGAATATACTTGAAAGAAAGAGTATGTGAGAGCTTGACATCCCCTTGGGTATGATTAAAAGCTTGTGAAATAAAATAATTCAAAAAAGACAGCTCTGACTTTAGCCACCACTGGGGACAAGAGATCTTTCAGTTAAGACATGTCAGTCATTCACAGGTATAGCTGAAATCAAACAGAAGACATATTTTAAAACCTGGTGATTTAGATACAAATCCCAAACCAGAGAGACCCTGTGGGTGACATAAAAATGCCACAAAGTTTAACTAGTGTTTCATTTTTCATAATAATAGTAAGCCAAAGCTTAAAAACATACTCACTTTATATTGATAATATTGAATGATAAAGAAAACTACAATTTAGAAAAATAAATAATCTAGGAGGAGAGAAATAAAACCCCATGTAGAATAGGATTCTCTAGTAAAGAAGAAATGTTCTCCCCCAGGCTGTTTTCTATCTAAAGCCACATCTGGGCCATACTAACTCAGTTCTGTAGCAAAGGTCTGAGTTTATTCAAAGCTAATGGGATTTGTAACCTAGACTATTTTATGTTTCATGTAATGCTGCCTTTTAAGTGGGCCTATTTCATTAAAGATATTTTTTTCTAAGCTTCAGAGTCTGTTCCACTTTTGTGAATTCCCTTTATTCCCTTTCTGAAAGTGCTACGATTAACCATCTATTGAGATACAAAGCCAGCTGTAACTCATCTTATAATATGTATGTATATACATATAAACACAATTTACATGAGCTCTCATCTCATCCAAAGTTATCTTCAACAATTTCTCTAAAAATAAATAATGAGACTGACCCAAGCGTGAGACCATAGCATCTGGAATGTGAAACATCTCGTTATGTGGACAGCAGAACTGATGAAGTCTGGTTCAGAGTCTAATTTTTTTCTTTTGCGTGGCTGCTTTGGCATCCAAGTAGTTCAGGACTGAAGTTAAAATTTTCCAAGTGCAAACACTGATCATGTTTCTCTCCTGTGTGCAATAGATGGTGTCTAATAAAGAGCATACTCAGACTACAGCCTCAATGGGAGCATACATAAAAGCTGCTGATAGGGGCTCAGCCACTGAACCCTTGACTGTTGACAACTAACTACTTTGAGGACTGTCAGTTTACAGGAACTTACTGTCTTTGAGACCTCTTTCGCTCTGTGAAATGTTTCTCAAAATAGTTTCAAAAGTTACCAGGAGAAAAACAGATAGATGTAAGGCAAAACCTTGTTTCCTTAGCAAAAAAGACTAAAAATATGTTGCATCTTAGACTTTTTCTGACTGGAATGAATAAACGAAAAGACCAATCAGAAAATTGCACTAAAACAGCATACTATGTTAGAGTGTGCTTACTTGCAAGAGTGAAGTCCTAATCCACGTGAAGTTAAAAGAAGTTTAGAAGTTGACTTTAGCACAGTTAGAGTTTGGCCCTGGCTCTATATACCAGAATATTCATGGGATAGAATTGCACCAGCCTTTAGACACAGAATATCAGTGGGACCCACAATTCTAAATCATTCATGCTCTTTTGAAAAAATTTCACCTTTTAGAGACTCATCCCTGCTCTCAGTGAAATTGCTAAGAACAAGAAGGAGAATTTGTTTCCTTTTGGAGAAGAGATGTGATATCCAGATTATTTAAGTGCTCACTGTTAATGGAAATGCAGCTTAGGTCATCAATATTGAGATACTATGAACGGATCACTCCTGCTGCTCCTCAATAGTCATTATGTGATAAGGCTTAAATTTGAATCAAAGGTCCCAGATGCTTTACCTTAATATTAAAAAAGTAATCTCCTTGTAGAATTTGTTATACAATAGAATACTTGATATTATTTATTCTTTGAGTGATATTTACTGTTTCTATAAGCCAACTTCTAATTTCCATTTAGCATCTGCTAGATTTTTTTTTGTTGTTGAATTGCTTAAATAAATACAAAAGAAGACAGAAGATTTGTTGCATGCTTCCTTTTGTACATTTGTATCTTTTGAATTTAGCTAGAACAGTGCTTTTGTATTAATAACAAGCCCATTAGCAACAGACTGAAGTGGCTAGGATAGAGTCTTTTTGTCTTTATCAAGCATGGATGTCAGCTGAGACTGTACATAGTAGTTCAAATTGCATTCTCTAGTGTGGAGAGTGTCATAATTTTGACAAGCCTAAATATGCATGGCTTCCCGACAGAAATGAAAACTCCAAACACTGGCTTTCTCCAGCTGAGGAAAGGTGTTTACAGACAAGAAATTTAACGCTAATAATAAAGCAGTTAAAGCTCTGACGGCATTTTTCTAACCCACCAATTCTTGATTTGCTACACTCTTCTTTTGCATCCTCTTTCTTGAAAGACCTTCCTTAATTTGTTCTGAAATCTTTTACACTCTATTTTAGCCCACAATAGGTCTTCAGACTCAGTTTAAGGCACATTGTCATTGTGTTTAAGGTTCTTTCCTCCCTCAGTACCTCACTATTAAGATTTTCTATTGATTCTCCAACCTAGATCAAAACCAGGCTCTGTATACCTCAGAGCAGTCTCCAAATTCAGGATGCTTATTCCTGAACAAACATAGGTTTTGGTTTTGAACACCAATCCCTTTTCTGCTAACATATTAAAGGCTGGCCGAAAGCCTGCTTCATGGCGCTCTCATTATTGCAGAAAAAGTGCTAGTCTTTTCTATTTGTGCTCTCTTCCCTTCAAAGTGCTTACATCATTCTACCTTAGAAATATTTTCAATCTTATTACTATCAATAAATAAATTGCTTTCAATAATAACCATTTAATTCAAATTTTGCTTAGGCTGCTTCTGAAAAATAAATTTCCAACAAATAAATGGATTTTATTAGTTAGTTATCCCACTCTATTATTTGCTGTTATGACAATCTAAACACATAGTTACGCTAGTCCATACCCCAAAGGTCTCAGCAATGCCATGTAATTACTTAGTTAAGCTTCTAATTCATTCGCTGTTAGTTTTGTTCCTTTGAAATTTCCTCATTAAGTTATTGCAGGGAGCTGTGTTTACATAGCAAAAGAGAAAAATACAAGCTCTTTGTTGCATTCTTTTAATACCCCTTTTATCTTTAAACTAGCTAATTAGCATATTAATTAACTAGATATAGCATTCACAATCCTACAATTAACTGTGGGTACCACATTTTACTGATTTAGTGTAACACCATTTGTACTTACATCATAATATCTTTGCGTAACTTTGCTCTGATATGTCAAGTATTTCAAAATTAAACCAACTTGCATTATAACATATCTTACTAATGGTAAGTATCCAAGTGAACTTTTTTGTACTTTGTCAAATTTTCCAGTCCTAACAAATAAATACACAAGGCTTATTAATTACTTAAGAAATGAAACCCCATTAGCCCCACATATTAAAAGCTTATTCCTTTTCTATTTTTACCATAAAATCTTCTATTTGGCTTTTTCAGACCCAACTGCTTTTCTTGCCAACTTCCAAAATTCCAATAGAACTAAAACCTTTATACTCCAGTAACAACTCAAAAAAAAAACCAAAACACCCTGTAAACTCAATGAACGAAAACATTCCCTGCTGTGACTCAAACTGCTGCTGAGGGACATTTTGGGCATTACCAGACACTCAGTGAGAGCACCCACCACCACTGCCCATCTCTAGCGGCTTCTCTCCTGCTCATGTTCTTAGTGCTATAGCTGGTATGGCTGTAATTACACCAAGAAACCTACCCAAACTGAAGTTCTTGCCCTTCTAAACCATGTCACTGGAACATGAAAGCAAGGTAACGCTTTCCGTAAGAACAAGAACCACATGGAACTCCTGACTCAACAGCTGAAGGGAAAGAAAATGTGTTCAAGCTTGCAGTGATTGAGATTTGTGAATATTCTGCAGTTCATGCCTGAGATACTTAAAATCAACATGCAGATGTGGGTACATGAGAAGAGAGGAGAAAATACAGAAAACCTCATACTGTCTCCTGGCATTACCCTGCCAAAGAATTGTCTCCATCAAGTTGTCCAATAGCAAATCCAAGGCCTGACTGGCTGCCCTTGACCTCCAGTGATTTTTGGAAAGTGCCCGCATAGTTGCTGCATTATGATAATCTTGCCGATCTGGAGAAAGGACAACCATTGTATGTCACGAAGCATAGTGACTGTAATTCTGGTTAGCCTTTTCAGAAGCTGTGCAAAACAGAAGGGGAGAACAGCTATATCCTCATCCCAAACTGTGCCTTCCAAAAGGCGCTCACCTGGGAAAGGACACTCCATCTCAGGGTATTTCAGAACAAACTATCTCAGTAGTAAATTCATAACGGAACAAATTCTGGTTCACAGTGAAATAAAAATATTTTGCCCTTGAGGAGTTAGTACACTACAGTTTGGTCCACAATGGTCAAAATACGTCAGCCAATAAATATCTGATGGCAATTTCAGTATAAGGGCGTACATTCACCAAGTAAGATTCATCTACTGGAGCGATAATGTTATGCTTTCTGTAGCTAAGCATTTTACAATACAAAGAATTCATTTAAATGCAACATTCCGGTAATGCCCTCATAAAACTATCATAGCCAAGGTCTATGTTTTCAAGTGAATTGAAAGGGACGCAAATATTTATATAGCACAAGTCTGATAGCCTGAATACAAAATGCGTTCCTAAACAGTTATGTACTGACTTCAATAAGGATATTACAAGACCAAGAACTATATGGGTGACCACACAGGAGAGGCAGTGCTTCTACACTGCAATTGTTCCTGACAGTTTCCAAAACTTAAAAAGTGCCATTCCTATATGTCATGATAAGCGTCAGCCCAGTCTGCAGTACTCTTTTCCTTCCCATGTCCTAGAAATCTCCTCAAGTTCTCTGGACTTGGGCACAAATCCAAAGCAATTTAAAAAATGAAAAGATAAATTACAGGCTGCCCTCTTATCATATTTCTATCTTTGCAATGGCCTATTGATATTAACAGGTCTTTATGAAGTCACATACACAAGACAACAGTATTTCAAGCTGGCTGTGGCCTTGTGGGAACGTACCTAATGTACATTATACTTTTTATTTGAGAAACCTCGCAGACCTGGACATTTTAGATTCAGTTTCATATAGACATTGATTTATTGGGTGATTTACAGTGTGTATGCTTTGCATTTGTTTGAAATGTCTCTGACAAGTAGATATTTTTGAATTAGTGATCTAAAGATTTTTTTGATGATATAATTATGAGCTGGAGGCTGAATTTTTAGAAGTGAATTTGGTGGTAGATTTGCAATTCAAAGAAGTTACTTAAATTAACAAAAATGCCCTAAAAGAACAGCTGTCTACCTGACTGATCCAAGAAAATGAACACTGAAAATAAACAGCTGCCCTGTAGAAGACTATGTGATAAAACTAATCACCCTTTGCATAATGTATTTATTTTCCCCTGTGCTTATTACAGACTTGGTGAACCTTCAAAGCCATAAATATTTAAATGTAACAGACATCCCAGGCACGTGAGTTCAAATGAAAGTAGGATTTCAGTAGCCTGACTACAGCAAATCCAGATCTCTTAAAGAAATAAGTTCTGATCATTATATAACACTCTAACTTTTTAAATATTCTTTTTGTTATACTAACAAATCCTTCTTAAAAGGACATTTCTGGTGAAATCTGAAAGTTCTCCAAACAATACAAGGCTCAGTGTCTGGACAAAGGCTACAGCTCTACTAGCATCGTCACAACAACATATTATAGAGAGCAAAAGAACAGTACATATTTAAAGTTACTAGGATAAATATCCCCAACTGCTATACTTTATCATAGATCCTCCAAAATCATGTCCCTGAAGTTAACCAAGTAATGACAATATCCAGGAGTTGAAATGTCTCGGCTATATCTTTTTCACTTTCAAAAAGCTAGATGAAAGCACAGATAGAAGTAGGGATGCCTGAAAATAATTTCAGGGTTCAAAGTAAGGGATTAGCTTTAGATGCAGGTATCTTCATAGCCATGAGGACTCTGCAGTCATGACCCAGATTAAGACAGCTCATGGAGTCCTGGTTGTGAAAAACTGCTGTGTGACAAATGAAATAAAGTGTTTGAAAACAAAACAATTTCCCCTCTTACCATGTCCATGCATGGAAGGAAGGTGGGATATCCTTTTTTTTGAGCCTTTTTTCCATTCCAGCAATTGTCAGTGACTTCTACCTTTGAAATACTCCCCAGACCGTGCTGTTGTCTCCCCACTCCCTGAGCAGCGAACTCTACCGAGATAGTCCAAACCCAACGCCAACAAGTTCAGTTATGGCAAAGGGCACAAGAGGTAACATCCAAAGCAAAGCTAAGCCAAGTATCCATTGCTTGCCTTGCTCTATGGGCATTAAGTATAGCTTTGTCTGATTTATGAGGGAATCCATGGTGTCCTGAAAGCCTCTTTTGGAGAGCATGATTTAGGATGCTGCCACCAGCACTGAAGCAACCAGAAAGCTGTGACAGCTGCAGATAGTCTCTGCACTGAAGTGCCATGGATGTACCCTTTATAGTTTCAACCATCTCAGCAGTCCCTACTGTATGCAGGGCTTTCTCCTAAAAGCCTTCCAGCTTCCAGGCCTCCCAGGTCCTGCTGGCCCTGCTGCCACGCTGCACAATCTGAAAAATGAGCACTTTTTTTTTGTTCACAAGAACGGAACAAGTTCTTCTCTCTCCAGGGCTTCAGTCTCACTCAGCACTAAAGACGAGGCAAACAGGCCTGATACTCAGACATACCCTCCGTAGTGTAATGCACAGTCCCTACAGAGTCAACTGAACGATTGTGTCATTTGTCAGACTTAGCATTTTACTTGTATCCATACATAGGTCTATCAGAACCACTCACAAAGAGCTGCAGGATTCACTGGGCAGAAAGGCCATGATAAGCAAATATATAACATTTACTGTACTTGAATTACAAAAATGGACAGCTTCAGTTTATACTAATTTGTTAAGGCGAAGATCTACCTATTATCAAATCAGTCCACTGCCTCTTTCAAATCCACCCATTAAAAAGCAATTGCAGTTGTTGTTTGCCCAGATAAGCAGAAGGAAGAAGATGCAAGGAGCAGTCTTCCTTTAATTCTGCCATAAGGGGTATACTTTCAGACTAACCCCTATAAAAAGCAAGGAAAGTAAGTATAGACGTTTCAGTCAGCAGAGGTGGCTGCCTGGAAAGGAGAGCACAAAACGTACCTTACAACAGCATTGCTCTTCAGGGCTCTAACAGACATTTGTCTTTTTGAGGCACGTATTCTTCCCTTTACCCCTTCAAAAGCATGCTGAGATGATCCAGTTCCCACCAAAGTCAAAAGAAGTCTTTCCACCGATTTTAATGAGAGCTGGAGAGTGCTGTTTATGCGCCCTCAAAGAGGCCAGCATTTCTTTCCTTTCGTTTTTTTGTTTGTTTGTTTTTTTAATTCAAAAATGGCCTTACGCGGACTGTCTGGAAGGACATACAGAAGATTAACAACAATATTCTGAACTAGCTTAACCTAAAAGGAATATATTTATTCTAAAAGGTCTCAGCACACTCAGATGTACTATGTTATGAATATTCAGTTAAGCCCCCCCAGTAGCCGTTCTTTGCAAGACTATTTTTACTAAAAGCCATTCTGATGTGACATATAGAAAAGATAAGACACAAAAAAGGATTCACTGGAAATACTTTCTAATGAAATTTTTATACTATGTAAGCTAGCCTGCCTGCACTCCTTTGGCTCATCCTCCATTTGCTGCTACAGTACATTCTACTGTACAGCATGTTAAAAGAAGGACCGATATGGTCATTCTTGAGCCTATGTATATGAATATGCTATTACAAACAGGAGATGACGCAGGAATTTCTCAAGAGTAAAACATTTAAATTGCATACCCTCACTGTGCCATCAAATTTGTTACACATTCTTTAAAATTAATAACAAAAATAGATCTTAAGAGACCATTAATAAACAAGCACAAGAGAAAGGAATTTTAAATAGCTCATGTTAATTGTGTTTATCTCAGTGTGAAGCCATGTCAAAAAGCCTGCAGCAAATGTATTTTGTTAAAAGTACCACTTGCGCAGCAGGCGTTAAACATTAGAAAGCAAGCTTGTCATTAGTGGGCTACAACTAAAAAGGCTACTAAAACTCAACTAAATTATTAACATGGTATCTTAAAAACATGAGATGGAGAATTAAACTCCTTTTACACAGTACATGATTTTAATGCTACTTTTTCATCATGTTACTCTGTTAGTAGTGTCCCGGCTTACATAATCTTAGGGAGAACCAGAAGGAAGCCACGTACCAACTTTGGTTTGCATTCTTCAGTGTGGAAAATCTCTACTGCTCTCCCCCTCTATTTCTGGAGCTCCCATACATATACATATCCAAATGGAGTTGATAATTTTGCTTATTTTCTCAGGTTATTTATACAGTTAATGAAATATAAAAGATGAGATTTTTTTACTTAAACCCATTGTGGTGTTTGGGATCCCTAGTATTTCTGCAGATGCAGTTTCAGGCTGCATCTAAGCCAGTTTAATACTCGGCTGACACTAAAAGGGGCAATTCTGCTCTTCCTTGCCAATTCACATCTTACTGAGAGTTGAGTCAGTTGGCTTATGAAATGAAACATTGTGCTCTTTCAGGGTTATTCTTCCATTGGATCAGCTACACTACCACTACAGAAAAAAGGGAAGCGCAAGGAACACCAAGGTGCAAAGTAGGAAGCAGGTGGTGATTTTAGGCAGTAATATGCCATTGAATTAGTTTCCTTTAACACGGTGTGGAATCACCAAATCTGCTGGTTTAGAGAGAAGGGCTGAAATCCGGAAAACACCAGTATCGCGTCTACTACTAAGTGCATGCATGGAATATCTCAACAGAGGAAAAGAGCTACCTATTGTATAGTCTATTTAAAGTTTTGCTTACTTTTGTAACTCTCCACCATGAACAGGCAATATATAGACACAAGGCAACATTTTTTCTCATTGGTCTTTGAAATCTGACAGAGAATAAGAAAGAGGAGAAATGTAAGTGATCCCTTAGCAACACAGCTATGATAAGAAATTGTGTTGCTTTAAAATGTGATCAGGCTCTCACCTCAGCAGGCTATACTCTCAACCACCAGCTGCATGGGTCAGTGCACACATTCATCTACCATGCTGAGAAAAGAACTTCTGGGGGTTTGAAGCTGATTTTGTTTATTTTATTTTTTACTCACAGAAGTTTACTCTCATTCTACAGATTACTTTTAGTCACAAAACCACTCTGAAAAGACAATAGAAGCCCAAACACACAATCCTACCCAATTCCTATGTTTGAAAAGAAGGTACCAAAGGTTATGTGCTCAGATACCATCAAGGTTTACAAAGCAAAAGCTTTACAAAATAAATATTTTATTCAGAAACGTTACATCTGTAACACACACTTGGTATTAGCTCCGAGTCTTTCTTGTAAAGTAGTTTGTTTCTAACTTCAGAGAGGATGGGATGAGATGAAATGAAATAACATGAGGAAACTCATATTTGTGAGAGCGGAGTAGAAAATGCCTTGGTATCAAACATGAATAGCTCATTTACTTTCAGCTTGCTTGGGAAACAATGAGAGAGGGAGAGAGTAACTAATATTGACACATGCCTTCACTGTTGCCAGAAATCAAATGGGCTGTTCAGCATGTCTCGGATGAAAGTGCTTTGACAGCCCAGCATGATTTTCTGCTGGTGGTCCATAAGACTAAATCTGATACCAATGAAATGCTCTGGGAGTCCAAGAATCCTTCCTCAAACTAAAGGTCATCCACTTAGTACATGTGTCTGGAGGAGCAAAGAAATGTGCTCCTTCCCAAACTTCAGCATCTTACAGACCGAAATGTTGCTCAGGCTGTTGTTTAAACATCTATAGAAGGCACTCTATACATTGGTCATTCAAGGTTTAATGAAAAATATAGGAGGCTTCCAAACGTAGGCCAAAATTATCCTATAAACTTGAGGTTTTTCTAAATAAGCCTAAGGAAAAAAAAAAAGTTTGAAAATACCATACTCTTCCACTGCCTGTTTTAGGCAGCCTGTCACCTTGGCCCGCAATGGATGCTCAGACAAGGACAACATACATGCACCACCACAAGCCAGGTAATAGCCCCCTTGCAGCCCTCTCTCTGCTAAATGAAGCTTAAGGTCTTTCATATTACTTATAAAATCTTAATGTCCAGGTTCCTGCCTATTTGAGGAATCACATTCTCCATAAAATATGGTATTAAGGAAAGTATTCAAGCCTGAAATCCCTTTCAGTTTAAGAGACTAATGTCAAGACATTATCCATCATACAACTCCAGATCACAATGTGTTCCTTCTCTCTACTTCAGTGAAAAAAACCACAAGTTTCTGGTGATATAAGACAACGCTGATTTCCTCAGAAAATGGGGAATGATGACCAGCTACATCCAGCTACAAGAATGGACAGGAGCTAGAAAAGCCAACAGAAAGAATAGAATTGAACTGTAGGAAATTGTGTTATTTGATATTTTAGTCCAAAATTGAACTTAAATAAACAGCTGAGTAGTTCCTCAACTAAGGCAGCTTCCAGAAAGTTCTCTGGGCAAGTTGCCCTGGAAGCTTTGAGAGAGCCCAAATTTGCACTGGGTTGACTACTTCTGCAGCAGTGACATGGGGCTGGCTCTGGGGAAGACCTATCAGGCAGATTACTCCATGGCCAAGGAACCATGTGTCCAGGCTCCTCTGGAAATCTACATAGTCAAACCAAAAGATTTGGAATTAAACAAATAGCATCTTCTATCTATCTCTAGCCAGCAAATCATTTTGCTTTAGTTGCTTAGGTTGAATTTCATATTTTTAATCATTGAACAAAATTTCCCCCTCCCTGCCCCCCAGTAAGTTTAATTCTTTGGGAAGGTGTACTTAGATTATTTTTTTAGTTTTTTTTGTTACTTAAAAAAACAAAACAACAAACAAATCCAAACAAACGTCTTAAATTAAAATGAGGGAGAGGCAGCAGACTGCACAAAACTGTCTGACAGAATTGGAGAATAAAGGAGACAGAGGCAAGTTTTCTTTGATTAGCTCTTTCTCACAGCTTAACTAACTCCTAACATTAGTTACCATTCAAAGGCTTCTCCTACTTTCACAGTCTACCCAGCCATAGTGAGAGCTACTAAGTAATGCTAATTCTGGTTATTCTATCCCCATTTTATTTAAAAAAAAAAAAAAAGGTTTGTCATATCCATCTGTCACTCTGCTGTCCCACCGCCCCTCGTATTATATATGAATATCAGTATTTTCAACTACAATAAACTCTTTAAGTACTTCAGTTTTTCAGCCTTCTTGAGCAGCCTTATCAATCACTGACTTTTACAGGGAGAATCCCAAATGTTGATATAAATGTTATAAGGTTGATAGATTAAGCCAAGAATAAATAAAACTAGTACATTATTGCAGCAAGGATGCAGTCAATGTTGTGTGAAATGAGGTGGTCTCTCTATTCTGAATTGGTTTAGGAGACTGAGGAACATGCAGCCATCATTCTGAGCACAGTCAAGGCCCACTTAACATCAATATTTAGAAATACATAAATAAATCCCAATAAGACCAAGACTTTGCTGAAGAGACAGGTTAAGTGCCTGTTTATTGGGTATTTAGGGTCTATGCTTCTATCTTCAGAATGATTTGCAGAAGTACTTCAGTGAAAATGGAACAATATTTTCATCAATGTTATGTCAAAAAAGTACATATTGTACTAATGCTGAAGACGTTTCTGTCCCACTTTTGAGTTCTTTGAAGCTTAAATTTGATAAAAGTGTGGCTACAGACTATTCAACATTGATGACAACCTCATCTGTGCTTACCTCTGCTGGGGTAACTACAGTAGCCCATATCACAACAGCACCAGTAGAGAACTGTGGGTTCTTTGGTAGTTGACAAATGACCACATCTCCTGGACAACACGTGAGAAGAGATGAAGTTTCATGATAGGGATTCAGCAGTCAGACAATTTATTCTCACTTCATGGCGTCCAATTTTCTTTCTTATTGTGCTAAATCAATGACTCGTATTACAGCGCTTTATGCCACCTTGCACTGTCAGACGGACTCCCTGTGCTTGTGAGGGAGCTGGTTGCAACGGGAGAAGTCTCTCCTTCAATTAATGGTTAAGCACAAAGAATAAAATCACTACAGGTATTAGCTCTTTAAATACAGACATTCTTTTGCACTAACCAGCTTCTTTTTCATTTTATTCATGATTAATAGGGAGGTAGGGACTTTGTCACATCTGTCAAATGGTGGGGTTCTGACCTACTTTGCTGCTATAATAAAGACAATATTCCATCTACAGAGCACTGCAATAAAAGCATTCCTTTTGCCACAAATTTTTGGAGGCAACAGTGACAGTCTTAAGTGAAAGAAAATATTTTTTGGTACAGAAATAGATGGATATTTAAAAAAAATCTCAACTTTGAGAAAATATCCCAGAGAGACATTATGAAAGGTAGAATAAATCATGATCTACCATAACTTTCTCAAATACTTATTTGCCTAAAACGGGTAGAAAAATCTAAAGCTAGACAGATGCATTGACATTTTTCTTGACAGATTCATAACCTTATGGTTCCCAAAACTTTAATGTTCAATAACATTTCATTAGTATATTCCAGTGTATTTATTACTATGTATTACTAATACAGATATGTGCCTAGGAGATGTACAGTTTGTAATTATTTTTCCTTTCAAAACATAATAGCTTCACACTGGGCTTGTTGCAGCTACAATATTTCATCTCTGAATGCTCCTTCAAACATTCTGGGGCTGTGACAGAAATTTGTATTTGAACAGAAAAGCTGTCAAGAAGGTGCTGTGGTGCTATCCATCACATTTTTAATCCTGACCATACTTAGATGTTAGTGAAGCTATCTGTCCAGGACACTAAACAAAGACTGAAATTATGCCTTCTGTTCTTACACATCAAAGCTACAAAGTTAGACTGAATTCAATAGGCCTGTATTACACTCTATTAATTTCCTATTAGTTCTCAGCTATGCAAAATCCAGCCACGGTGTCACTGTGGTTTAGACATGCAACCTTGATTTCAGCATCAAAAAATGGAGCCTGTCACTTCTCATAATTTTACAGAAGATTCTACGAATGTAAATCCTTTTTCATCCTGTCATCCTTTTATGACTTTAATGAGTTTGCTCACTAACAGTGCAGAATCTTAATTTCACATTCAGAAATATTAACAGTTACTATAACTTTAAGCATCTGAAGTAGCTGCTCAATTAAAGCGTAATTTATACATTTATACTTAGTTTTACAAAAAGCAATGACATTTAAAGTTTCAATTTTCTTTCTTTTTCCTTCCCTTACATTTACATTTTATATTCCCAAGGAAAAAAAGTTGCAGTTAAAAACTGAACTAAAGATTCTAAAACAAAATCTTTAATCAGGAGCACATTATGTAGTATAATACGATTCCTTAGCAGTTAAAATCTAACATTTGTAAAAACAAATGGCACGCACTTGACAGGCAAATTACACATGGATTACCATTTGTTAAAATTTCATCACAGAAAATAGTTTAACTGTTGTGGATATGAGCCAAGATCAGCCTGACAAGTACTTTACATGAAAGATTAGCATATTCTCTTCCAGAGGTTTATGCTTAATTTAGATGCATCGACTTTTTGCCACCATTGCTGACCTTTATGTCTAATCAAAGTCCCTTTGAATCCAAATCCCCAACCTTTTATCTCTCCTGACAGCTTTTAATTTGAAGGCTTGTAATAAAGTCTATTAAAATTCAAAATGTATCAGTGTTTAAAGCTTGGTTCACTTGCTGGATTTTCAGATATGAAACTTCAAATGGGCTGATTACAGAGACTCCAAACTTTTCATTTTAAGCTTTACACCGGGCTAAAAAAAGCCCTTTGGAGGAGGAAACCAATCTAGATTTTTAGTTATAATGCTCAAAGATTACATATATGGCATAACTATAAAAAATGAATATCTACAAGTAGCATTGTACATAGATATTGGGTAGTTGCTTCTGTGACAGTCCTGTAACTGTGGTTATATTTATATTGCCATTTCATCCAAGGCAGCCAGAATTTCCATACGAGACGGTATGAATCCAGTGCAACGGCCTCCAAATAAATAGCCAGCGCTGCTGCATCCAGCCCTGTTACGCAGGTGGTTGACCAAGGTGCCACATCCCACTGCGTGGCTTGCAGCCTGCCAGGCTACATGATGCCAATGCCAAGCAGCACTTCCATAGCTAAATTCCCCTGAAGGAAAACAAGGCCTGTTCCTGTGGGTCACCTGTAACTGTCAGTTCACAGAAGAATAAGGCAATCATCTTTTCCATCCTAATTAAGATAATTACTTTAAAAAATGGTAAGGTAATAGGGAGCAAAACATTACAAAATTGCTGAGACTTGTCATTTGAAGGCCTTTTTTCTTTTTTAAAACCTCTTCCTGTTCATGTATGCTGTTTCTTCAACTGGAATTTTTCTATTCTCTCACAGTAGCATGTACAAATCCAAACATTATGTATCTGATTATCACACATAATCCTACTGTTTCTTCAGGCAGGTACTATCACCAGAAAAGGAGCTGTAGATATGAAAAGGGGATTAAAAAGTAGCCTAAAATAAGTTGATGTTACAAATTCCTTTAAAGAATAGATACATATCTGAAGTATACAATGAAATGTGAACACAGGTGACATTTCTTATCTCTTCACAGGTATCACTTATAGAATTATGTAACACCCACCCACCCCCATCCCCCATATTGCTGTCCCTATAAAGAGCCCAGGCTAGTCCACAAGGGCTCAGAGATCCCTCCATACAGATCTCATGGCAAGATAAGGACTTGATTTCAAGTTCAGAGGAAAAAAATAAAAACTAGCTTTTGGGGTGAATCGAGTTTAATCCAGTTGGCAGTCAGTCACTGCCCAGGTGTTCCCCAGGGCTCAGTATTGAGGTCAGTTCCGTTTATTATCTTTATCAATGATCTGGATGGAGGATTGAGTGCACCCTCAGTAAATTTGCGGACCACACCACGTTGGGCAGGAGTGTTGATCCGCTCAAGGGTCAGAAGGCTCTACAGAGGGATCTGGACAGGCTGGATCAATGGCCCGAGGCCAGTTGTGTGAGGTTCAACAAGGCCAAGTGCCAGGTCTGCACTTGGGTCACAACAACCCCATGCAACGCTACAGGCTTGGGGAAGAGTGGCTGGAAAGCTGTCCAGCGGAAAAGGACCTGGGGGTGTTGGTCGACAACTGGCTGAATATGAGCCAGCAGTGTGCCCAGGTGGCCAAGAAGGCCAACGGCATCCTGGCCTGTATCAGAAATAGTGTGGCCAGCAGGACTAGGGCAGTGATCATCCCCTGTACTCAGCACTGGTGAGGCCGCACCTTGAACACTGTGTTCAGTTTTGGCTCCTCGCTACAAGACAGACATTGAGGAGCTGGAGTGTGTCCAAAGAAGAGCAACAAATCTGGTAAAGGGCCTGGAGCACAAGTCTTATGAGCAGTAGCTGAGGAAACCGGGGTTGTTCAGCCTGGAG
Source organism: Haliaeetus albicilla (assembly GCF_947461875.1). Taxonomy (NCBI): domain Eukaryota; kingdom Metazoa; phylum Chordata; class Aves; order Accipitriformes; family Accipitridae; genus Haliaeetus; species Haliaeetus albicilla. The sequence continues at coordinate 6,099,514 of NC_091505.1, read as the reverse complement.
AAAAGGAGGCTGAGGGGAGACCTTACCACTCTCTACAACTACCTGAAAGGAAGTTGTAGCAAGGTGGGTACTGGTCTCTTCTATCAAGTAACTAGTGGAAGGACTAGTCAAGGTTGAGAGTAAACTGCCTCAAGTTGCACCAGGGAAGGTTTAGATTGGATATTAGGAAAAATATCTTCACCAAAAGGGTTGTCAAGCATTGGAACAGGCTGCCCAGGGAAGTGGTTGAGTCACCATCCCTGGAGGTATTTAAAAGTTATGTAGATGTGGTGCTTAGGGACATGGTTTAGTGGTGGACTTGGTAGCGTTAGGTTAACAGTTGGACTCAATGATCTTAAAGGTCTTTTCCAACCTAAATTATTCTATGATTCTATTCTTTTTAATATACATAGTTTGAAACTCTTGAATTTGTTACAGCACTGTAAATACAATATTCCTTAAGTGCCACAGAGCACAATTAGATTTAAACCATGGCTTTTTCAATGATACTGTAGTTTAATCCTTTACAGCTGCTTTTAGTCTATTACAAAAAGGCAAAACTTCTCACACCTAATTAACTTATTCTCTAATTACAGCCCAGCAAATTATGCATCACCCTCATCTCATGCAAGTGAAATGCCATATGACACAAGGAACTTTGGAAACATAAAATCTAGGACACCAGTTCCAAGGATGCATTGGAGAACCCATAAAGGTTATTTGCAAAATTAGCCTAGATAAATATGCAAAAGAGGAATGCTTGCACTCATTTCTTAGTACTGAAATCACTGGGAGGTTGCAGGTGCAAGTGTAGCTACGCTGCAGCAATGGACATTTGTCTTTCTTTTATTTCCTCCTGTTGTTCATTTCACACATTCCTCTTTATGACTTCCTCCTTTCCAGAGGCTGATAACTAAAATAAGCTGAACATCTTCCATTGCTTCAGCTGCTTTCAAAATACTGTCAGAAGCTTTCCGAACAGTGCCTCCAGACAGATGTTCCTCACGTCCCAATGCCATTTTCTGGCACTCTAGTGGAGCATGTTGCAAACATACTCAATGTCAGCTCAAGTTCAGAACCAGCTGAGCTGTTTCTTCCTGAAACAGCTGTTGTATCATCCATAGAATTTAACAAGTACAAATTGGTTTATAACTTATATACTTATTTCTTGAAAGTAGCTTTGTTTTGGCCTCATTAAAGACTTATTTATACCCACAGTGAATGTGTGATTAACAAAGAACCTATGCACTTTACCCTACAACCTTGACCAATGACATGAAAGTGAGAATTTCTCTGATCTTGAAACAAGCTTTAGAGTTTCTCTTACTCTAGAGATTTGTTAAATAGTTTGTATTTTAAATAATTTTCCCCTACAATCCTCTGTCTCTTTTTATAGAACTATTAAAACATTCTTTTCTTTTTTTCCTGGTAACAATAGTTGTGCTTAGTCTTGATAGATAGGAGGCTTCTTATATTTCAGCCTTTGACCGAGTTAAGTATTTTATTTTAAAGCAGGTAAAGATTTAAACATCATTTTACCTACAGCTAAATAAGTAAATAAATAAAAACTGAACTTCAAATTTCAAAGAATTGTCCCTATAAAAAAAAAAAATTTAAAAAAATCATCAACACATACAATTACCCTAGCAAAGAAAAGAGCTTAATAATAAACAATGCACTTAAAGACTTAGAGTCTGTGGTGATAGAAAATCTCTCAAATCTATCTACATAAATATCTACAGAGATGTGAAATTCCTCAGATATTTAAAAAACCCCCAAAACTAACAACAAAACAACAAACAAAAAACCCCACAACAACAACAAAAAACCCAAACAAGAACACCCAAACCAATTCTGCAGCTTTGAACAAAGGCAGCTCTGGAGAAAGACTGTAAGAGTTTAAGATATTCAAAACACCACCAACATAAGCTAAATATCTATGGCTGCCAAACACTGGGTTTTAGAAATTACTAGTCAACCTATTTGACCTGAATTTCCTGTGTTATTTGCAAGCATTTATGCAAAACTCTCACTGCATTCTGTAGACAGAAAGAAGAAAAATGGGACAAGACGATGAGACAAGTTGGACATCATCATCATTTTAGGAATACCCCATTTCTCTGACACATTTCTCTGCTGTTTTATCACCGGGTTTTTGTCAATGTTTGTGCATTAACATTACTAAGAAAGCCCTACTGCTGATTCTCACTGTGATTTTAAATCAGCTTGTACAATATCTGTTTACATAGATAATATGTGCAAAACATTGCTGCCTGATTTGCCAAATGGTCTTCTATTAGCAAGCTCTTCCTGTGTGGAGGAAAAGGAGCACCTCCAGCCTGTGCTGCATCAGACAGGAGGTGAGGTTAAGTGCTAAAGTAGTTTTTCTTTCTGTTTTCTTTCCTTTGCATGTATTTTGTATGCATTTGTCACTTGATTTAGGAGACAGTTTATTTTCCAAAGTTAGAAGGCATGATTGGTCATTAAATCTAATTACACAGATTCAAGTTCATCCCTATAAAGAGAATGAAAAGAAACCGGTATTGTCTGCTGGTTTCCTACACTGGGGAAAAGAGAAAGGAAGAGGGGAAAAGAGAAAGGAAGAGGGGAAAAGAGAAAGGAAGAGGGGAAAAGAGAAAGGAAGAGGGGAAAAGAGAAAGAAAGAGGGGAAAAGAGAAAGAAAGAGGGGAAAAGAGAAAGAAAGAGGGGAAAAGAGAAAGAAAGAGGGGAAAAGAGAAAGAAAGAGGGGAAAAGAGGGGAAAAGAGAAAGAAAGAGGGGAAAAGAGAAAGAAAGAGGGGAAAAGAGAAAGAAAGAGGGGAAAAGAGAAAGAAAGAGGGGAAAAGAGAAAGAAAGAGGGGAAAAGAGAAAGAAAGAGGGGAAAAGAGAAAGAAAGAGGGGAAAAGAGAAAGAAAGAGGGGAAAAGAGAAAGAAAGAGGGGAAAAGAGAAAGAAAGAGGGGAAAAGAGAAAGAAAGAGGGGAAAAGAGAAAGAAAGAGGGGAAAAGAGAAAGAAAGAGGGGAAAAGAGAAAAGAAAAAGGAATTTTGATCAAATGTACTAAATGTTTTCAAGAATAAACTTGAGACTTTTCAGGCCAGAAGGCTGATGTTTCAGAAAACAACAAATTCTAAGCACAATCTTTAAAATATAGTCTTTGGAGACCTCAGCTCCACTTGTTCTCAGAGACAGACTGAATTTGCTTCCAGGGACCCATGTTAAAATTTCTTCTTTTTGCTGTTCTCTGCAAGGAAAAAAAAAAAAAGGCTGACTTGCATACACTGCTCAGCCCTTGCTTTGAAGACAATTGGAAGAATTCCTTTCCAATTTTTTTTAATGTTCTTTATATGGTTGTATGCTAATCAAGGGATAAGTTAATTTTCATAACAGCCCCAGGCAGAAAAAACAGCTATATTATTCCCATTTTATGGATGAGGCACAATAAGGATCAGTTAAACAAAAAGTCTGTTCATTTTAGATGCAGAATTAGAGAATGTAGGACCTCATTGTTTACATAACAGTAGTTTCTGTTACAGCACTTTATATTTTCAAAGCACAGCTCCCAATGCACTACAAGGTGTCAGTGCTCAGTATTTTGAAAATCAGACACTGATTATTAAGTTAGACAGCAACAAAATTAAAAACAGACAGTTGGTGACTATCTGCAAATCCCTTTTTTCCTTGTGTGACATAAGAGCTTTGTAGCAGAGGCCAGGACATAACCAGTTCTCTAGCAGAGCATTCAGTTGCCTTACAGGAGACGTTCTTTCCCTCTCAGTCCTCCGCGTCGTTCCCTTAAAATTCTCCATCTTCTGTGACCAGTTTGGGGGTAACACAAAGAAAATACACCTGTGTGATACAACCCATTCCAAACTAACCTTATCACATCTATTCAGGCAGCTTTGCAAATATGGATGTTAGCCATCCTGACTATGATTCCCATCAGAGTACCCACACCCTACATCTGATGGAAAAAGGAAGAGATCTCATACAAATTATTATCTCATACAAATACACCTGTGTGATACAACCCATTCCAAACTAACCTTATCACATCTATTCAGGCAGCTTTGCAAATATGGATGTTAGCCATCCTGCCTATGATTCCCATCAGAGTACCCACACCCTACATCTGATGGAAAAAGGAAGAGATCTCATACAAATTATTGTCATTGTTTTGATATGGAAAGCAGTTCAGTTCTCTAAAGGATGCCAGAAATAACAAGTTCATAAATGTATATGAAGTGAATCTTATGATTCTGAGTGTACCACCACAAATTTCAAACATGCTTCAAAATAAAACTTGAAGATCTGCAATATGCCACCAGTCTAAGCAAAAATGACATCAATATAATTATCCATACTTTAGGGAGATATTATCATTTTTAGCTAATTAAGTCAAAATGTCAATGAAGACAAAGGAAATTGAACTTTTTTATGCAATCTTTCCAGAATCTCAGGGGATAATTTAAAAAACTCAGATGTAATATCCAGTAATATTCAGCATGGCTAAGGACAGAACATTTAATATTCAAAGTAGACAGATAATTTTCCACAAAAAGCTGGTTTATGTAAAAGACTAATCAAAATATTCATTTCCTGTTTGTAACTTAACTTGAGCCCACAACAATTAAACTACAAAGCCATAAAATATGTCTAATGGTTAAGCAGCAATAAAATACTTAATGAGCCAAATGATACTTTCTAATGCCACTGCTCCTGATTTGCATCATGGGGAAAAAAAACCCAAACCCAAACCAAACAAAAAACCTCACTACGACTTGGATGCAATTCCCAGTTGAAATATTGCTTCTCTGCCAGGAGAAAAAGCTGTAGAGTTGTCTTATATAGTCAAGTGGGTGTTCAGGAAGAAGGCAGAGACATACAGCACTGCTCCCTTGTCTTTCTGGGTGGGAGCTAGAGATAGGGAGTGCGAGCTATAGTAAAAATCAGCTGGGGCAAACATTAGAAAAATTATTCTTTGAATCTCATGTCTGTAGAACCTAGAAGTGAGGCTGGGCCTAGTCATTCTAAACCAGAATACAAAAATGCAAACTACTTGATTCCCCAAAGCCATGTCTCAGTAGCAGTGGTAGATCTACCTATGGAGAACACCTATATACCTGGGGAAGGTTTTCCAGGAGCACAGCACTTGAAATCCTGTTTCCTAGTTGTGAGCACTCAGATAACATCAAAGTAGTACCAGAACAAGAAGTGAACTTTTTCTATTCTTGGCTTAGCTCTCCATAATAAAAGGTTTAGAAGGCACCTAAAACCAGTCTCTATCTGGCACTCTTTAATTAACGGCAAAAAGCATACAAAAAAAGCCCTTGGAACATACATGCATGAGGCACAATATGCTATATCTAAGACACTGTTTAAATAATGAAGACAAAACCTGATGACATTTTCTATAAATTGTAAGAGATGCTTTTTGTCAGTATTGGAGACTATTTTAAAGAAAAGAGCTTTTCAGCTTTTCATTACTGGTTTGAGGCTTTGCCAACTCAAGAGCCTGCACCATCTCATTTTTGAAATAGGACCTGGAATGACCACTGGGAGTAAGGTCTGCTGAAAGAGCTAATTGTCTAATTATCTATAGAAGGCTTTCAGGAGACCAAAAACCAATAGTACTACATATTAAAATATCTCATTTGATTACCTCTAGTCCACAGGTTTTTAAGTGGGGAATGCTGTCACAAGTAACACAAGGACCTGGAGAAATGACCTGAAATTCTAAAAACCTTTGAAGTTTGAATTTCCAGAATAATCAAATCCCCCTGGAAACTGAAATCAAGTTATTGGTTTGGCCTTCTTAAGCAAACCCTTTGTATAGGTCTTGAAAAGCAGCTTTTACTTTCACCACATGAAAAAACCCAACAGCTGATTATCTACCTAAGAGATCCCTTATGTTCCTGATTATGGCAACTCTGTGCCACAGGGCAGGGATGGATTAGTTCAGCATGAGCTAATTCCACAGTCATAATGGCTAAAGAGCACACTGTAGAGACACCCATGGGAATTCACTGGTTCCGGTTGGTCCAGGCTAAGAGGTTATGGGCTTGTATTTCATTACAACAGACAGTTATGCCAGAGGATATCTTTATGGAGAATTTGTGTTGATGGTTTTCCCAAGCTGATCATGAGGAAGAGGTCAAATTATTCTCCTTCAACATTTACGCTGCATTTTTCACCATCTGATTTTGGCTCACATACAAATAGGAGGCGATTCTTTAGTGCAACCTCCAGGAGCAAGAAAAGCTCTCTGTTCCTTTTGCATGACTCTGGAAATGAGAAAGGAAGTTTTCTCAGAGGATGTAGGTCATAACTATGTCCCCTACCATCTGGTCCTTGAAACCCAGTAAAAGAGGTTGAATATATTGCATTCCAGCAATCTCCGTTGACAGACAGTCCCTCAAGGATTGTAACTAACTGGTAAAATTTAGAACAACATCCAAACTTCTCTAAGCACCACTAGAGCTACAGAATTCTTATATTGGCTGGCTCAGTAGGAAACTATAACCATCTCCTTCATCTGCTTCCCCTTTTACTACAGCTAATCTGTTTGTATTTGCATTCAGAAACCATTCATACCTGAAACTCAACTATTTTTTCATGTAATCCTCTTAATCAGCGACAGAGCATTTATATATTTAATTCTAGACAACATTTGATGGTGGTTAATACTTTAATTAGCTATTTACACATGGTAAAAATTACAGAAGTAATTAAGGATATTCAGATTAATTAAAAGCATTAGGCAGTATTAAATGTGAGAGAACAGATTTTAATTAAATCTTTCAAGTATTTTTTTATAATCTCTTCTGTTGAGAAATAAACTATAGTAACACAATTATATCTGAATCAGATAGCTTTGCACTATCACCACCATAATGTTTAAAAAAACCCCAGAACAACCAAAAGCAATGCATGAACTTACTCTTTACTGTTTGTTAAAAATTCCACCCATACAGATTAACTTTCTTTTCTCTCTGTCTATTTGTTTTACCAGTACTGATACAGAATGACTGGTAGTAAACTGAAGTGATTGAAATGCTGTTTTATTCTCACTGTAGCTTATTTATACTCTTCTAAAACATTTGAGAGAAATACTTTTTAGCTTGTCTGAAAAATACTATTCAAACAAAGGTCCCTCCATTATCTACTTAAAACTAAGCACAATCCAGAGGACTGTAGATACCCTGTGGATTCCAGCATCACTGTTCACACACTCTTTAGGCAAATCATGCCATCATGAATATGTTACCCTGTGTATGGGTCCCAAACTTATATTTGTGGATGGTGTGGTACTGAGATGCACTATACAGCACTTGCCCTTTGCCAGCTGCTATCTGGGGAATCTGTAGCACGGTGCTTTGCTGCCCAGCAAAGACCTGCCAATGCTGCCAGCCTTCCCCTACACTGAATCATCACTCGTGGGTTGAAAATAAATAAATAAATAAATAAATAAAAATCGCATGAAGCACATGAAAACACTGAGTTGAAATATCAGGTTTGTGATTCTCTACACATACAGACTGTGTCCCAAAGCATGAAACCTGCTTAGTAACAGTGGACTGAAATATCTGGATAACCAAGAGGAAAAAGCGACAGGCTAAGACTTGGATCCTGGAATAAGAAAAGCAAAAGACTTGCAGATACCAGAAAACCTAGTATCATGGTTGGCGAATGCCACCTCCACCAACATAATTCTCCTGCAGTTTCCTTGGTTAAATTACCAGGAATAAGATAGTCTATAATGTTATAAAGCAAGTATCACAAGGTCATTTAGGTCAAGCAGTTTAGGATGTTGGAGCATACAGAGAAGCAAACGGTGCAACTATTTACATTCAGACTATCGATGTGTGCTATGAAATCATGTAGCTCTTTCAAAATATCACGATGAAAGCTAAAAAACTTTTAAAGTCAGTGTTCCTGCTGTACATACGCGAGCCTGAGTACGATATTTAAGTTCTTTTACTCACAAATGAATCATCCACATGAAGCCAGCGCTGTTTGTTCCATTCCCATATGTTCCAGAATACTATTTTGTCCTACTTTTGTGTGTATACAAAATTAGAATTGTAAGTTGCATCAATTTTAATCTTTAAATTGGTTTTATTTACAACCTCTAAAGTTCCTTGATTATTTCTAGTAACATTTGCATCAATGTTTGGTTAAATTATTCATGACATTTCAGTTATATCATTGGGTGCTTCAAAGTAAAACTCAAAGTAACTTTTCTTTCCTGAGAACAAAGATATACTTTCCTTGCTCTCAAGCAGAAATTCATAGGAAGATGAAAGAAATGCCAAGAATTGTTAATAAACAAATTTGTGGAGTAAATTATAAACAGAAATATGAAAACATTCCCAGTAGAAATAGAAAACTATCTCTAAAAATGCCTCCAAACACCAATTAAGTCTACCCAATTAGGATAATATTTATCTAGGTCAGGACGCAAGAAATTTTTTGCTGCCTAAGTAGCATGTGAATTACACGTCCTCTGTGCGGGAGATGCGACTGGAGAAACTTGTACCGCCGCGAGCCAGACCCTGAGGAAGAAAGAGCCCCTTGGAGACCCACTGTGTGCTGCGGAGTAGCTGGCGATGCCAGGCGGAGCGTGTCCCCAGCACACGGAGGGATGCTGCTTTGGGCTGTGGCGTTGCCCTCGTCTGCTCCAGCCTTGGGGCTCAGGCCTGAGGGATCTGGGGGGGGTCAACAAAGCAGCAGATAGGGCAAATGCAGGGACTGCGACCTCTTTCATGTCCCTGCTGTCTTCGTCCCCCACCCCCCTCCGACAGATACACTCTTTTCCTTCAATATATGTAAAGCAAAGGAAACTACATAAAAGCACATAACAGCAGCACTTGCATGCATTTCTGCTTTTTTAAAGATGAGAAATTTTAACTCTTCACCCTTAAACTGCTAGAAAATGTAAAGCAGTTTTCAGAAGCCTGTAGATTCCATTCACCACAATGTTATTTTCATGTTCTGACACTGAGACAAACATTGCATTTGTATATCACAATGGAAGAGCAGGACCTTATGAAACTTCTCATTCCGAGTCTTCAATTAATACTCTAAATCAAAAGCTTTTCTTCTTTCAGTAAATATATATAATGACAATTTTTGGTGAATGTAAGAAATGATATTTATGAATGAGGTGCAACTTCACAGTAAATAAATCAACTACTCTATTTAATGTTATGAAATCGGTGGTTCACAGTAAATAAATCAACTATTCAATTTAATGTTAAGAAATTGGTGGTAACATTTATTTCACAGGAGTGAGGTGAATTATTCCTCAAAAAACCCCAATACAAGAAAAGCACAGACTTATTTTTGACAGTAATTTAGCTTCCTCAGGTTTGCTCAAGTCGATGGATTAAATGTATTTATCTTCTCACAACACATTTATGATGTCACACCAAATCACGTGAAATGTGAAGTTTCATATAGCTTTGAATCACAACCAAGTGGAAGTGTGCAAATGGCTGCCAATATTTGCCTGAAACACCACACTATGACAATAGCAGTTGATCCCGATATGCAAGTGATAAACAGGTCACAACCACTTACTGAAATAGGTGGTTTCTTATTTCACCAGGAGAAAACAGAAAAATGTGGCTACAAAAAAAAAAAAAAAGTTTGGACTGAACAGCCTTCCTTGAAGAATGATTTCATTGAAGGTTAGAAAAAAAGGCAGTGCTAAACTATATTTCCCTTATCATCAGCTTTTGCGTTAGAAAGTTAAGCAGCAGCAGTTTAAAACTAAAATTATGATTAAAAAAAATATGGATTGCTTTCAGGATGCCTCATACCCCTTTTTTCTCCTGTATTGAATCACCCTAAGAGGTAGTGTCTCATAAACACAGAGGGTCATGAGTGAAGGGTGTAAACCAAGGGACTGGTAGCACGACCCGAGCACCAGCTGTATAGGACACTGCGGACACCAGGCATGCTAACTACAGCTCTGATGAAAGACCCATGTACCAGGTCCAAACCAATTTCTTTGGTTCAGCCAAAGACTTCAGCAGTTCTGCAAGAGGAGAGTTTAAGTGAAGGGAAGGCAAGACAGACAAAGGATTACAGTAAGACATTTTTGCTTTTCCCATGCTTGTCTGCCATCTTTAAACTTACCAAGGGAAGAGAAGAATCATCATGGAAGGAATATTATTTTTAGCGATATTTCCATTAGCCAAAGTGTGAATGATGTTGTCATCATCTGCCACATTGACAAGAGTGGGTGAAAGCCTTAGAGACAAAATTCATGTTTTAAAACATACAAATATTTACGTTCTTTATGGCAATGGAAACAAGGAAGGGATGCAGTGAAAACGTATGTTGAGTTGTTAGAACTGTTCAGTCTTAAAGAGATATTGAATCTTGGCAGGTGCACATAGATATCTTAAAACATAACTATTATTCAATACTAAAGATCTTGAAGAAATGGTCTGAAAAAAGAGAGACATCTGCTAAGCATTATCTGAATAGAAATAAATGACTAATGATGTAAAGCTAAGGCAACAGATGGTCCACACTTCACAAGCTAGCCTGAGACGTGGAATGAGCTCAAGCAGTTCTTCAGGCCTAGATTGTAGAATGGCACAGTAGAAAGATATTTGCATTTGCTTGAAATGTTTTGGTAATATTTTCTTTATAAATCTCTTGCATTTTTTTGTAGCACTGTCTCTCATCCTGACACTTTTATTTGATCCCAATATAATTAGAAGGTGCCAAAGAAATATTAAAAGACTACAATATACCCAAAGGAAAAAGGTGAGATGGGGAACAAATTTAGTTCTTAAACTACACATCATGGGAGTTAAAATGTCCGATATAGGCAAACTAGCAAATTAGAAATGTATAAGTGGGGAAAAATAATGTTTGGACTTCAAAACGTAGAGAGTGAGAGAATTTTAAAAAGCAGTATATTAACATTTCTTCTTAAGATGCTGTTCAAGGATACTGTTCCAATCTTAAAGATCAGTAAATTAAAATTTACTTGAATAAGCATGCTCTTGTAGCTACATTAGACACTTACTTGCAAGGTGACATATAACTTCAGAGATTAAAACTGCCAACCTAGTTAAATTTTATTAAGGCAGTCACATTCTTCAGATACAATCACACTGCAAGCATTGCCAATTAAAATTAGATCATTTGACCTTCATCAGGGAAAAAAAACCAAACCCTTCATCTAGCTAAAAAAATATTTTAAAAAATTATAAGATATCTACACACAGAAGGAAGACAACAGTTTATTTCTACTTCATAGTTCAAATAGCCATTAGTCTTTGTGGTCTTCAAGATCTTGAATCAAAATTTAAAGTCGGGAAGGTCTGCTAAAGCAATTAATAGGAAGAGAAGCACTACCTTGCCTAAAAATGAACATTTCCTCATGGCCTGCAAATAAGTCAGAGCTGAGGTTCAATTTTCACCAATAAAAAGTTAAAATTTATCCACATTAGTATTTGTGATATCACATTAATTTTCCAGTTTTAGCTTTTGCACTAAATTGTGTTTGCAAATAGCATGGCAACTACTAACACAGGCCCTAAGAAATAAACATTTGATGTCAGATCTTTTGTTCCTGAACTCTGGCTTGTGTGAAAAGGATAAAAGACGTGCAAGAGAAAATTCTGCAAACACTTAGTTGTCATAAATTTCAGAGATAAAACTAAACAACATCGTACAACAACGAGCTACATTAAGCGGAATATTATTCTGGAAACATGCAGTGCTGACTGTTAGCACTGTTTCTTGGTACATGGGTAGACTAGAGACCTCACAGTCACTCATACTGAATAAGGTTTAGTGACATACATTGAATGACTAGTTCTTCTCTTTTTCTCTGTAATGTTTTAGTATCTATCTTCTCTCTGCTGCACTAAAAGGACTTTATTATAAAGCTGAGAAACCATTTCTTTTGTTGTCAAGATAAATATTGACCAAATCAGCAAAATAAAAGCCTTGCGTTTTCAGACATCTCAATTTGACTCTAGTTGCACTGTATTAGGCACTGTATGAACATACATATTAGGATGCATCTTCTTTTCACATATTCACAAAATAACACACTAGGCATTTGACACAATCTGTACTAATAATGTCAATATTTCAGCTATTTTTAAGGATGTTTCCTAGAGAAAAAGTAGAGCACTGAACAGGAGCAGCAAATGACCTTTGATATGCACATGTATGCATTTACATACTGCTAGCTGTCAAGAAAGCTGCTCTCACATCAAAAGCATTCCCCAGACGGTTCTGGGGCAAAAAAAAAAATGAAACCAACTTCTTACTCCTTTACTGCACCTTTCTCCAGTTACAAATAAATAAATAAATAGAACACAGCAGTGAGTGAGTTAATGGCCATTTATCTGAAACAAGGAAGAAAAAAAAAAAGAGCATTTTTTCTCTCCCTCTCATGATTCACATTCTTGGCTTTACAAACTTGGCTCTGCTTCTGATGACATATGATGCAGCTGTAAATAGCAGCCCTTGTTATCAGGACAGGTCCGTATCAGCTCTATTTAATAAAGCAAGAGTTGTTGTTACTTTCTGTCTCTCCGATTTGTACATTTTCTTGCTCCCCAGAGAGCACTTCGGTGTGATGCTTTCTTTACCTGGAATCACTCCAGAGCAGTCGCCTACCATTTGTTCAGCGTCTGGTTTTGAGCTGGCCCCAAGGTGGTTAGGGGGTAGGACTAAGAAGTACCACCAAGCTCCAATAACTCCACTCTAATTAATTAGGGACTTTGGGGCACAAAAGGGATGCTTTACTTTTAACATTTTTATTGAAACATCTGCCCTCTCAGATAGTTGTCTTATAGGAAATCCTGGGCTAACTGTACCCTTTCAGCTGCCAGAACTGACATTTCAGCTTCTCTTCTACTCCGCAAAGTGAATATCTCATTAGGGACTGTTAAGGGTCTGTTCATGTGGCACGGTTTTGAGGGAAGTTTTACTGCACTTTCTGTGATAAAACATTTGACAGTGCTAAGGCACGCTGAAGTTATGATTCAAATAAGGATGTTCATCGAAATTGCTAGAATCCTTAAAAAGCAGCTTGTGAAATGCTTGTGGAAGCAGCTTGTGAGTACAGTGAAAAAGTGAGATATATGAAAAAACAAATAAGGCAAGGGTGAGCGAATCATAAATGATGAAAGCTCAGAGGGATGCAGCTCCCTAGGTCATGGTAGTCTATGCTGTGCAACTTTACTCTTCAGGTAAATAAATAACTATGGCCTCATTGATTTACTGTCATGAAAGCATTATCTTTCACCACGTGATAAAATACAGAGAAGAAAAATCTACTTTTTGCGGAAAGAAAAAGAAAGGCTAATCCCAAAGTTTCTGAAGGAGGTAAAGACTGAAAGTCCTCTGGAAGCCCTTAAGTGCTGTTCTGATGTCCTTACCTGCATCACACACTGTAAAGGAAGAGAAGTATGTTGCACTAAAGTTAATTGGTCACATCTTTTAAATCCTCAGCGTTGACTAAAACTAGAAACAGAAGCAAAACCTGCATAGTTGTTGCTGCCTTGGTAGTGGAAATGCAACCACAAAATGCTCTCTCAAGCCCCTCATTCGTACCCCCAAAGCCTGACGTGATGCAGTCTTTGCTGCCATTGCTACGCCCCCTGCCCTTCAGTCACTTTTTTGCCCTCCTACCAAAAGCCTTTTACTCAGAGGCTCTTTCTAAATAAAGAACTCCTCTATTGGTCTCGACAAAGGCCCCTTTCACTCCCTGGCAGGATACACTTTAGATGCTGACAGGCTTTTTCCTGCACCTGGAAGGTTTTATCCCTGCTGCCTCTTTTGCTTTCATCTTTTTCATGACAGCAGCTTCCCCAAACAGAAGTGACAAGGCACTGATACGATTTTGCTCTCTTCACAATATTCATAATACGATGACAATACTTGGGTGCAGCTAACTTCTCAAAATTCATGTCTAAATGCCTGTGTTACAAAAACTGCTCCCGTTCCCACAAGGAACAGGCTTGCCGCAGCTGCAAGGCCAGAAAGCCCCTTACAGGTTCTCACTCACTGTCTGGAGAGGACTGCTCAGTTTCTGAAGACTACATTTCCAGAAGTATTGATGCTTCTTAACCAACAAACACCTGTGCCATTTGTCTTTAAGTGGTTACGTCAGAAGAGTTTCAGCTGTACTGATGGTGTTACTGCACTTCTATATCTTCAGAAGCGATTGGGTGACTTGCACTAGATCCACTGGCACATGGCAAACTTTCCTGGTCTAAAGACATCTTCCACAACCCACCTTGTTGTGGCAAAGTATTACTGCGGAAATTTTCTACCTACAAAATAAACGTGTTATTGTATTAATAAAAAGGTCCTAACAAGTAATGAAAACCAAACAGCATTAATAACTTGGTCGGTGGCTTGCCACTGTCTGTTCTTACCATAAAACAAACCAGTAAATGAAAATCTGGTGGAAAAAACAAAGTACGATGCCTTAGAAACACTCATTCTTACAAACAACTATAGCTTCGAAATGACAGCATCCCTATTAACAACCTAACTGTTTAGTCCCGTGACTTTTTCTATGCTCACCATTTGATAAAGTTTGACAACGCAGAATTCGGCTGCAAAAATGCATATAATGAGAGCAGGCTATAACATCACACTATATTCCTTGAGGCTAATCACTTTATAATGAGTTTAGTGAAAAGTACCTATGCAATAAGTTGTAGCTGACAGCAGCCCAAGGGAACCTCTAAGTGCTAAAAATTAGCTGCTGAGGGATGTTGAATCTCATCTTTTTGAAGATAGAAAACAGGTTTCTTTCTAAAATACTTGCAGTTTAAAGTAGACATAAATCAAACAGATGGTAAAAAATTTGTTTTGCTATGGGCTTTATCTTGTTGTTATTCTTTCAGTCTTATGAGGTAACAGATACTTTAAAAAAGAGTAAGATTAGTCATCCTGCTAGAGATCCAATTATACTAATTTGTGACACTATACCACTTGGGATTCAAAAAAAAAAGACTCGGTTTTGAATCAACTTGCCTTGGTGAGCTATGCAGCCTAAGCGAACACCTCTACACCCTCCTCTGAGGACAGAAACTCAGAGGACAAAATTCGGCCCAACTAGATCCAGAGACTGGAATTACGCTTTTTTTTTTTTTTGCTTTTTTTTTTTTTTAACAGCAGTAAAAACTCTCTATATTGTGCTGTACTGCCCATATATTGATTTGCCAACTAGAACAATTAGTTGCTATCATTATATAGCATATTACACAAATTTAGGTTATCTGGGAAATCTGTACTTCTAAAAATAAACACTTTAATATTACAGAGCATAAAGCTAGGGAGAAGTTCAGCCCTTTGGAATCCGGGGCTATGAACCATGAGGAAAAATAATTCTAAAATAATGAACTGGTAATACATACAGATATAGAATCTCTAAATTACAAACCCATTAATTTTGACATAAAAATATTGCTTTTACTACTCCAATCACTATAAAGATGGACACTGCACCTATCTTTGCCAATATCTTTTCAGGGTGATATGATAACTGTTTAGAATAGCTAATAGGGAGCTTACAATACCTGTTCTAGAAATTTGGCTAATATATTTTAAGGATATTAAATGATTGCTTTATAGACTAACCTAACATTCTTTAATGGAAAAAAACCATAGGAAACTTATTCATTGCCTATTAGAACATTTAGGTGAAATTACAAAATTCCCTCCCAGCTTTCATGGAACAAATGCATTCATCAGCTACATGAGATCAGCATTCCCTAATTTATTATCTGTATGCATAACACCTGTTAATCACATCTACTTAAGAAATAACAGATTTATATTTCAATTTACCCCCAAATGCACAAATATATATAATTTAACAAAATCAGATAGCCAGCTACTTAAGTAGTAATTGATAACTAAAGACAATGTAACATACACCTAGAAAACAGTGTAACGGCATCTAAAATAACGATTCCAAGCTCTCTACAAACTGGTAAAAAACTATTATGTTTTGACATACTGTAATTATACCTGACACAACTATAGAGTTAAATGTGATCCTAATTTACATATCTACCTATATTCATAAAATATATACCTGCTTATTATATTTTACTCCAGGTTGCCTTTTAATCTAAACATTTATGAAATATAAACCCACAATTATTAGAACAATTTCTTCTTCCAAAGTGTAGTAGAATGTTCAAACGGTAAGGAAAAATACTTCCATTTTGCACAAAGAAAATTATCTTCTAAAATTTTTGACAATAGGACAAATAACTCAACCTGAAACTTAGCATTTATGAATGAATGACTTGGAATTAATTCACGCTAAGTTTTGGGTCATCGACCCCCACTGAGATATAACAAAAATTTATTTAAGGGTTTACTCCATTAATTTTTCTCTTTTTCTTTATTTACAGTTTTCAATGAGATCTGAAGATGTATTTTCAGATGCCAAGAAATCTTTAAAGAATTCTGACAACAGCTTAGTTTTCCAGACGTAGAGCATTCAAGATAAGCTTCAAATATGAAATACTGGTTACTTATCTGAATTGGAATCCACATCCAAACCATTTCAAGTGAGTCACTATATCTAGCGGCCCTTAGGTTGCTTTAGTAACTGGCAACACAGACTTCATTTGGAGATGGGATGAAGTTCATAACTCAATTACAAGGATGACTGCCTAATCCTCTGAATAAAATGGACATAAAAGGTAAAATAAACAAAACTCCCACCTTAGTTTAATGAGATTCTTTGGCATAAAAGAGGCAAATTTAGTCAGTTCGCCCACAAATAGGTGCTGAAAATGTAGATATTTATCATTTAAGTCCAAATTTAATTGTAGCATAAATTCAATTTAAACAGAGTGCACTGAGTTACAACTATGTTGTAGTAACTGAAAACATGGTTCATCCATGCTTAATAGTTAACACCAGCACGGGAAGAAGAATCATATTTGAATAATGACTACTGTTTGAACTCATGAGCATGCTAGGTAGAATTCTGCCATCAAACAGAGTAGTATAAAAATTGCAGAAACACTTCCTACATTGTTACAAATTAAAGCAATGATTGTTGGTCTATTTTCCAGGAAATATTGATTGCTAGAATTGATGCTGTAATTAATATCTACCAAGATGCACCAATATTAATTAAATAAGTATAAATTAAATCTCAGAAAGATAATAACTATTAATTTAACATTAGAACATCAAAGGGTAACAAGTGGGAAATAAACAATAGTGAAACTAGTTTAATTTAGTAATGCAGGAAGAAATTCTAATGATTATATGAAAACTGCTGTGATCTTATGGCAGATATAATTCAAACAGTTTAATTTCCATTAAGTAGTTTTAGATTTAATTCAATGCGCTTTGTAATTGATTTACAAGATCACCAAACTTCAGTCTGAGGAAGGCAAGTATATGTACCCACAGTAAACAAACTAACTTCTTTGAGATTCTACAAGTTGTTGAAGTCTAATAGCATGCCACAGATCATGGCTTATGCCCCTATATTCAAGAAAACATTTGTTTCTGATCTACTGAAATAGGACTCACTTTGGAATCTAAATCCTGCTTCAGATCTGTCACACAATCATGGAGACTATCAAATAGTGTGTCATTTCTGATAGTATTCTGATAAACTGTTCCAAAGCACAGTAAACGCTGTCTTCACAGGAAAACTTAGCAAAGAGAAGAATTGGCCCAAACTGTCGTATCAAAGGCCTCTCGTTTCATTAGAGTTTTCATAAGTGCATTTGTCTAAATTGCTGCTGTTCACCAAATTTATGTTTTAAATTATTGGTGAGAAGTAAAACATTCCTACCAGCAGCATGAAACTTTTTGCTATGTGTTTGTTTGCCCCTCCTAAAACTCCTCCACGTGTTCCATACTATCCCCTTCACTCTTTCCCACATCTACTTTTCTTGGTCCTATACATCTTCTAGACTCAGTGCTAGAGATGTAGCTCCTTTTCCCAGGTTGCATCTGCAGCAGGCTGAAAGACCCAAGCTTGCTTTATTTTTTTTATCCTTTTCACAGCTCTATCAGAAAATTACTTTTGTAAGGCAGAGGCTATTCACAGCATACATGTGGTCCTTGACCTGGCAGGTATAAATCTCTCTGACACAGGGAAAAACCAATCCCTACCTTACTTTTTTTTGCTTTGGCAAAAACAATTGTTCTCCTTGGGTATTAGCTCTCAGTCTTAACTACAACATTAAATGAGGTGAGAGAAGGTACCAGTTAGACAAAATGACTTTTGCTTATTAAAAGCATTACCATCAACCTGTATCATTTACTCTCACACCGAACAAAGACAACCAAAGAACTACATGACAGTCTATATTTCAGTTTCTTACACAGCCATCAATACCAACATTTATTTTACAGTCTGTATATACTTAGACTGAAATGGGTCTAAACAAAAGCAATTGCTTTCTCGGAGTCTTGGAAGTAAGCCAGATACCTAAACATTCAAAAAGATTTTAGAGAAGTAGTTCCTTCAGGAGATACACAGGAATTTCCTGAAAATACATACACGTTAAAGGTAAAATATTTCTACAATCTGGACTAAGATGGAAACTAACCATGGACTGGGAAAAGAAAAATAACCAACAAAACCACAACCAGTTTGACTCTCTGCTGTGATTAAATGTCTTCCAACAATTAACAGTCTTTTTCTGCACAAGCTAAAAAAATTTGGAGAAATATCCAAACTCCTAGGCATATGTTTTAACTAAACCAAATGCATGCATTTAGAGGAATATGCACCACTAACCAATCGGAGGAACTAGAAATCCAATATGATATTAGAATATCAGCAATCATCACTCACTTTGACATGACCTATGCTTTCAGGGAGCATATGTTGGTTTTTGCTATACAAGGATGCAAAGTATGCTTTCAGCCTGTTGCAAAAACGTCACAAAGGTCTGCGTATACTATCACCATAGTAAATGAAGTTTTTATTTACTGTAGTTGCTTTTACTTCATTGTTGTATAAACGTAGGCTCTTCAATAAATTTTAGCTTTGCGCCAGTCATGAAAAATACCCTTTGAGGACAGTAGATATAACAAAGTTGCCATACAAAAATCAAAGAAGACCATGACTAGTAAAAAAAAAAAATTTTTTTGCATTCCCTCCATTGCTGTTTGCAACTGAGACTGTTTGAACATATGCCTGCTTTATACAACACAGAATAGGTAGATTTATTAACTAGTAAATTCAAAGCCCCATAAAAGGCTAAACCTTCAACGAACTTTTTCCTGGTGTCTGTCACTAAGTAAATATAATCTATAAATTCCTCCAAGCTTAAATGGCAGGGACAGAACCCACTGTTACAATTACAAGCCAGAGATATTAAAACACACTGTCCACTTCATGAATAAATACATATGGAAAATCTCACACTTGTAGTTGCTAATGGTACGGCTGCTCCCAGGGGTGAGATAGTAACTAGGAAGAGAGAGAGACTTGCACTCTCAGCAAAAATGGAAGAGTTTATGTACCAAAAATCAGTTACATAGTCACATATCTTTTTACTGGCAAGCAGTGAACAAACAGGCCAACGTGTTTTGGCATCTAACCACCTCCCTCAGGACCCAGAGAGCAAGGCATCAGTGGCAATGCAACCTCTTTTTTGCAATGGTGCACTAACTTTGGCATACAGCTAAAATACTGCAAGCATTCGTATGTTAAAAGGTCAAGAGAAGATCTGTTTTTATATGACACCATTTCTGCATTGCACCAAGTTCCCCTTTTAAAAGAGGCTATAAAGACAGTGATTTCCTAATTTGAGGATACTCCTAGAGTACAGGGTCTTTGGAAGATAAAGTGCCGATACGTCCAGCTCTGTGCTGCAGTGCTTGAAAAGTCTGCAAAATAAAAAGTATACTCAAGCAGATATTGGCATAACAGAAGTTCTTGGGGCTTCTATTTGCAGTAAAAAGTCAGATGCTATCATTCACTTTAGATTGCTGTGAAGCTGGCTTATTAGATATCTACATACAAATATCTGATACCCTTTCTGAGGGTATGAGAATGCCCTCTGTTGGTGTGTGAATGAGAAATGATCTGCAGATCTTTTCACCTATTATTTATAGGTTATAATGACTTTTAATATAGAAAACTTTCATCGTGAAGCAGTGTAGTTCACAGGCACTGCCAGACATGCAAGTTCTGATGTGTCCATCTCAAATAAATACAAAAATGACAGTATGAATTCCTTGTTACATACAATTTCTCAGAGGGTAGACAAATCAATTGGAATTCACTTTCATAGCAAAACTAAAGGAGGAAAATTACATGAGCTCAGGTCCTGTTATCGTACCACTGAAACTGAAATTTAGTTCCTTTTCCAATACCTTGCCAAAAGAGACCTCAACCTCATGAATGTAAAATCCTTGTTGAGATTATGTTCCCAATGCCTGAACTGACATGATTTGCCCAAGTTAACCACCCTTTATGCTAAAAAGCTGTTCTGTATCAAAACACTTATTTTAATCCAAGCAAGGACACACTGTTACTGAATAAAGACTATTTTTTAATATCTAAAATGCTTATATCACACTGCTTTGTTGATTTATGAAAAACAACTCTCCACCATCCTTTCTTAATGTCTACTCATCCAACACTAAACGTACTTATTTGTTCATCACATTCACAAAAATTAATAACAAGTTAGCTTTTGTGCCTTTTCTTCATTCCTCTAAGGTGTGTTAAAAACCCAAGGTGTCCAAACCAAATAGAACAATTACCCTTTCCTCTGTCTGCCTTTCTTCCCAGCCACAAAACGTACTTATTACAAACTGAAGCATTTAAACACAAAATAGTAGCCTTCCTTTGCCCTCCAGCTCCAGATGCAGAGGTTTCCTCTCGGCTTTCTCAGTCACAAAATACTTCTCTACAACATGTTTACAGCCAACCTTTCCTAGCACTGGTTTTTCCATGAGGCCCAACTGCTCATTTCCATCACCTTCTCTAGAGTTGGAAGTAAGTAAAACTCTGCTTTACTTAATTACTGAATGAAGTGAGAACATGGGCTACATTTTGCAAATGGGGAATCATTTATTTAACAATATTTAATGTTACTGAAGTCAATTCAGCCGAGTTTATGTACTCAAACTCTTGTGAAGCACTCCTGACAGTCCCACGCACTGATTATTTACTTGTTACCATCTATTCTATGCTCCTTGCAAATGCAGAATCAAAACACAACAAATTGTTTATTTCAACACAAATAAGATGACTGGTTTCATGCTCCTTCCAAAATAAACAACGAAATGAATGCACCCCAAAATTGTTTCAGACATGTTTAAAAATAGTATCGACACTTGAATCCTCTACTTCAAAGAAGGTTAAAATTTATGACTTCAATTCAGGTCAACCCCTAGTTTGAAATATTTAATATAAGAAAAGACGTATTTGTTTAGCACTGTTTGGAATAGAAATGTTTACATCTGAGATTTAGAAAATCAGAAGAAACAGGTATCTCAAAATGCAGATGGTTAAAACCCACCAATCTACAAACATATTTGTGCTGACATATCTTTTTGCTTTATATGTCTTTACGAAAAGGAGGACTGAAAAGCAAATCTATAAAAGATACGTATGAATGCTAAAAATGTAAATCAGTTTTTAGAATGTGGAGCTCAATTTATCTGGACAAATAAAATATTATTACTTTATGAAGAAACAACAAATGAAGCAGAATTACAGAGCTCCATTTCACACCTGTTTAATTTCATAGACAATATTAGTGACATTTGTAAATATTATTATTGTTTTACTATTATTAGAATTCTTTTACAATATTGTAAAAGAAAAATTGAAGATTATCCTAGCTGCTTTGTCAATTAGAATCGGTTTAGGATGATTCAGTAATTCTCTACAGCTGTCTGCTTGCATGTCAAACAATTGCTTGTGCTAGTTTCTTGTATTTCATAAACCCGTTTGACTCTGGAGCTGAACAAAAAGTAGCGTAATTCATCCAGCATGCCGCTCCACCCTTACATTACATGTTTCCACACCCTAGTTACATCCCAGCTTGGGTCTTCCTTTTCACCCATGAGAAACCGAACCTCCCCTCCAGCCATCTAGCCCATCTGACAGGGCTGCTCCTTTTTTGCCGTGGTTCAGTGTCAGTGACAGGGAGGCCAACAACTAAGACATGTTAGTTCCTAGAAATCATCTCACAGGCTCAAAAGTTCAAGCATTCACCAACATATAGGCATGGAGTAAAGTACTAAAATAATTGAACTCTGCCTTAGTGCGTCTCAAACATGAGCATACACAGCTATGATGGATTATTCCAACTTCTAAAGGGTAAAGAGGGTCAGGCAAATGTATTTTGAACACATGAGAATGGGTAATTCTACTATTGGCAGCTTTTTTGCCATTTATCGATTGCATTTCTTATTTTTTAGCAGTTTATCAACCACTTCTGAATCACTCCATATCCAAACTATACCGTCAGGAAAAAGTATGCTTGAAAAATCACTGGCTGAAACAAACTATAACCTCTTCTAGTTTACCCAGTGACAGAGTTAATTGGTCACTGAAGTTTATCACCAAAGCCACAGATTTATGGGAAAGGCTGCTTGCATCTCAACTATTTTGTTGTTATTTCTTCCTTGATTGTAAGCATGCATGTTTTGCGAAACTTCCCATACAATAAAGAAATTCCAGTGGGCAACCTAAGGCACCTTTATATCTATTACGAATTTGTTTAAAACAACATCCCCAAACCCATAAAAAAAGCTCTTAAGGCCTCAGTAAATACATCTGCTCTGAGTGACAATATGCTTTTACTAGTGTTTATTTCCACTATTCCAAATGACTTAACAGCTCTAAGAAAGTTAGCTAGAATCAGGTCTAACTCAGAGCTGTGGCAATAATGGAAGTTAATAGAGGAGAAAAATATTATAAAAACCAACAACAACAAAACAAACAACTCCCCCAAAGCAAAAAACCACACCACGGAAGGAAGATACTGTTTTCACAAACATGCAGTTTCTATTGACCTTAAACAGATTTTTAAAAGACTGTCCCTTCACCCTTATAAATTGATTAGCATTCATTTGTAAGACAGGTCAATATAATATTCATCTTAAGTTATGTTCCTAACACAGCCCTTGTTTGTAAAAAAGTATTGAGAGTTGTTCTGGTGGTTTTTTTTTTAATTCCATTATCTATTTAATTTATGAAAATAACGGCCTCTGGAATGACACAGTAGATAACATCTGTGTATTTATAGCAATGACAGGTGGAAACAATTAAACTTCAAGGAATTTACTTATATTCTAGATAGATACTGCACATTTATTGACAAGCATTTAATTGGAGCTCAAAAAACTGGCAGGATTTCATACCGTTGATCTCAAATTTTTAAATCCATATTAGTTAATAGGTTTGTGAAATTACACATCTTGTAGATAAATACCTAATTAAAGATCCTATAGAAAAATCTTATTGCTAGATCATTCCTCCAAAAAAAGAGGATAACAAAGACCTGAATGCAACTTCATGTATCATCAAACTGTCCATATCACCATACAATACTTTGAGTTTGTTCAGTGGGAAAAAAATCTTGTAGCAGATTGCTGAAGTAAATAAGATTTACTTGATTATGTGTTTTCTAGAAAACACATGTGTGTTAGTTAAGGCTTGTGTCAGATTTTTGTCCCTCTGGACCTCAAGTCAAAGCTTTGATTTTGTATAGTGCTCTATGGAAGAAGTTAAATCACTTTTCAGTTACATAGTCTAAAAAATTCACTTCTGTTTAGATGATCAGCCCAGGGTCTAAGAAACATTCACATCCTTATTTTGCAAATAGTACAATTTAGGTAGTATCCTCTATCCATACCCACTGAAATCCAAAATCAATTTCTCGGGTACTATATGTGCAGGACAGCTGAAGAATCTGGTCACATAATGTCCAAATGTTATTTGAGACACTTGAATGTATTATTCATTTTGAGCCAGATTTCTGCACTAATTTTGCTTCTCCCTGTTAGACGGGGTTTAATACCAAGAATTAAGAAACCAATTATATATAGAATGCACTGGCATTTC
The DNA here is from genome assembly GCF_947461875.1 of Haliaeetus albicilla. NCBI lineage: Eukaryota > Metazoa > Chordata > Aves > Accipitriformes > Accipitridae > Haliaeetus > Haliaeetus albicilla. The sequence goes on along the minus strand of NC_091505.1, from coordinate 6,075,461 downwards.
ATCTTACAATCACTTACATTAACATGTGATACTTGTAGTCATGTTAAGAAAAAACAGTACTTCTCTTTATTTATGTTCTTTCAAATAATATTACTCAAGAAAATACTACCCCCCATGTCAGGCTGTTACACAAATCACTCTAATAGTATCAATAGCAATGCAGTTTTCAAACAGAAGTGTCCATAAAGATTTTATCCAATAACAACATTCTGCAACTTCTTTTGTTCATCAGTGTGAATAACAGAAGTTCCATTTTCAATATAACTGGTAACTAGAAACAGTATTTCTAAGCATGCACTGTATATGTCTATTTGAGTACAATGACCTACACAAATCTGAGGCAATCCACTTACAAAACTAGTGTCAGACTCTCTTTTCTATTTATTTCAGTGAGTTAAGACTCTAGAGATGTTATGTTTACTCCTGTCAGACACACTTAAAATGAAAAGCTTTTCTCAAAAATTTTGTTTCTTTCATGAGGATATTTTCACTGATCCAGAAGATAAAAAAATGTGTTTAAGGACAGTAATGCATTAAAAGCTTTTTACAGAAGTTCGAAAAGAAGGGTCCTATTTCCACCCTTTTACTGATGCCCACTTTAGAAAGACACAGTGCAAACAAAACGATAAAGGAAGAGGTTCATTTTATGTTTAGCAGGATTCAAAACATAATAAAATATTAACTGTGTTTTTGTTTTAAAAATTCAAAGGGATGCAATGGATAGATATCCTCTGGGCTGCGACAATGTCACAGGAGTTGAAAATCTGAGGAAGTGACCAGAATTTCCAGTGTAACTTTGGACAGCTTCCATGTCAACACAGAATGATTAAGTAACAATCTCTCTTTTCATTCCTCTAAGAGGAAGGCATTTTGCTGTCCTGAAACACATCCTTTTGCTCTTAGGAAAACCAGTACAATAACAATGTAACACCAAAGTACATAAATATCTTGTTTAGGTCAAAAAGTCTAACTATTTCCCCAAACTTGTTTGAAAATCCAAATCCAAAGATTTGTTTCCTAAGGAATTCAGTAGAAAGAACTTGTCTTTCCATGATGAAGTTCTACTACCTCAAAACACTCTCTTGATGAAAACATTAAGATGAAGGTAGACAGATCCTATATCTAAATTTAAGCATTTACCTCAGGTTTTGCAACAATCTCAAAACCTGAGGGGGTATTCAGGTCCCAGCTTGTATTACTATGGGTTTTTTCCATATTCCTTAATAAGTCTCTCTTAAATGAAAAGCAAAACAAATCTTAACTGACCATATATCCCTACACTCATGATCTAAATGGAACCTGACCATATATCCCTACACTCATGATCTAAATGGAACCACGTAAATGAAAAATGGAGATAGTCTGAATCTGTATCTGGAAAAATGAAACCTATTGTCTTTATATGTATCCTCGCTGGAAATATTTGAAAAGACTAACAATTCACTGAGCACAGAAAAACATCTATTTTCTTTCACCTGGACTGCGGTAGCACCAACCTACCTGGTCTGCAGGTACCAACATCATCTATGATGCCCCATGTTTTCTGCAGTTTAAGACTTGCCTTCATCTCCCATTACAAACTTCCCAACAGTGCTTAATTTAACACATTAAATCCCTGCTTTGGGCATTCCTGTTACTTTTTTGTTTCACACAATAGAAAATATTTAGCTCAAGAATGACGCTGCTGAATGCTGGATTGAAGTTACAGAAATCTAAATGTAATTCTTGACATTTTATTGGTGCTAGCCAACATAGCAAAATGTGGCAGAAACCCAGAAAGTATTGAAAGAAGCAATTTCTGCAGCTCAGACTTACACCGATCACCACCATTGCCATACAGACGAGCCGCCAGACAATTCTTTATTTCCCAGGGACCGTCACTGGCGCTTCCTTTGCTCTGAGCTTTTCAATCCAAGTGCATCTTCATAAAGTGTATCATTTATGACAAAATGCCACCCTCATCCCCCCATCAGCCCCTTCTGCTGGCCATTGTGACAACAGAGGTTATTTCAACATGCCTCTGGAGCTAATGCAATTCTTCTCAAAAGCAGATAAGCACTAAGTATGCTATAAGACTGTATACTTTATATAAACATGTTTTAGCAGAAGTTAAACAAATGACAGTACTGCCACCATAGTCCTCACTCTGTCAGTTTTGCCTTTACAATCCTATCTTCAAGGAGTTTTTAAAGAAATGTTTATGGGCTCTCCAACATCTTGGGAAGATTAGGCTTTCAGCAAAAATCGGCTTAAAATCAGTTCAAAACATGACTTGTGCCTACACAACAGCTATTACTAATTGCATGCTTTCTCCTTCTATAGCTTTTCCTTTTTCACTACAGCACAAAGCGTGATGAAGGCTGAGAGGCCTTTCACAAGCTCAGAAAAGCTTCTGATTCGGTACAGAGAAAAAAAGCCAAATACCCACAAAATTCTCTCTTTTGTTTCATGTACATATCAAATAGCTGCAGAGCAAACAATTTGGCCAAGAAAAAGTCTCGTAGGCCCCTTTGCTTTCTGAAGAGTGTTCTTCCATATTTACTTTTAAATGACACTGGAAATTTCACAAGGGCTTTCTACAGGTTTGCTACATTATGATTTCTACATTATGCTTTCTTTTAACACAGATTAAAAAAAAACTGCAGAAAATTTTTCCCTTCTCAAAATCATTTCTTTTAGAACTAAAGAATCATGCATCAGAGGCATAAACTAAGTACTTAAAAATAAAACATACCTGATCCAGATACAAAATGCCATGGCCAGACAGATTGAAACATAAACTCATGAAGGGTGAGGGCAGGGGGTCAATAACCCACCACTTACTCTCCTCACCCATCTGTGTTCCTTTATGCAGCCTATCTAACCTCCACCCAGCATCTGCTCACAAGGTGGAAGCATAATGATAATATTCTTCTAAATACATATCTGATGAGTAGGGATCTTGGAATCTCTCTGGTTTTAGAGCTATGTTAAATGGATTTTTGACCACTTTCATATTTTCTTCTTGGGATGACGAATGGAAGAGAACAATATTTCCAATATATTCTATGTCCTCTCTTCTGTTCTTAAAAATATCCTTACCTGTTTTAAACCACACTTAGGTTCTAGGGAGTATGCCTAATTAGAGCTAATAGTTTCTGGGAAAAGGCAATGTTTCAGATCTCTCAAAACCACCTTAGGAGCTCCTTGTGTAGACTTGCATAACAGCAGCTTTAATATAAAATTTAAAGCACTCTGAAATAAAGTTTTATTAAGACAAAATATACTCAGATATAATTGAAAACTGTAATTGTCTTGGTTCCCCAGTTAAATATTATTGTATCTTCCAGCATTGATATTTATATGGCAAACATTAATAAGTTAAAAAAAGCAAATCAGGTCTAAAGATCTGTCTGAAAAGGAGTTCTCTTTGCAGGAGAGTCCTGCAAATACAGAAAACATGCTATATGCAAAAGTGGTTTCATTGGATTCTAGGGGATTATCTATGCCAATACAAATAATTTAGACATTAAATATTTGTAGAAAATGAGCTTGTAACTGCAATTAAACTCAGATTTACTTTTTTTTATTTAAATAAGCACACTGTCTCCACATCTCAGCATAGCTACCTGAGACTTATCTCTGCAGAGACTAAAATCCTTTAATAATCTGGTTTTAGTTTCCTGAAGGTAAAGGATAAAATTGGTGTTTAATGCACCTTGTGGTGTCCAAATACAGTAAAAGCAGTTCCTGATGAAGAGGAAGCCTTAGTGAAGACCAGGACTGCAGGTAGGTGCCTGAAAGGATGCTGCAGCCCATAGTTGGGATCTCCTGGGTGTTTTGCATGTGCATAAATGGGTTGCATAATCATTCTTCTATTTCAATAATCCCTCCTTTAAAAAAAAAGAAATCACATTTCTAATCTGTTTATTGTGATCACAAAGCACAGAAGAAAATGTGATAATAAGATGAGACTATTATTACTTATCTATTGTATTTCACAAAACAAAAAATTAGGTAATTATGTTAATGAGATAATATTCGTAGCCCAGAATTTAAAGAATTATTATGCAAATCACATCATGAATAAGGAAAGGAAGGAAAAGAAAGGTTTGCACACCATAGTCAAGCAATTACGCCAGAATGCACACACCCTACTGAACTTTAATTTGAATGAATGGAATTAAATCCTGTATTTTCATACTTTTCTAAACATGAAATACAGCATGCTCAATTCATCATGGTATGGGTAGTCACTGTGTAAGCACCTGCATGCACAGAGATCATGCAGGCTACACCAAAATTAATTTAAAGTTTAAAAAAAAAAAAAAAAAGAAGTCTGGAGCGGCTAACCCATATTGCTTTATGTAAAATCTACATAAACCCTCCATTTTCTTCAGTTAAAATTTATACACCAATGTTGATACTTCATCAGATGCTTCCTTATGGTACCACATTATTCCCTCCCATCAGATTCTGCAAATCAGAAAAAAGTAAAAAGGCTCCTAGGAAATGAACATGAGCAGCAATGTCCAACTAAAAAGGTCAGAGATGAGAGTAGGGCACATATGTTCAAATCATCCTGTAAAAGGGGGTTACTTGCTAACCAAATTGAGAAAGAAGAATGCATGCCCACCAGCTGAACCCAGGGCTGAGAGACAAGAATGCCAGGTTTTGTTTAAAGTTACTCTGCTGTCTGTCTCTTGGTGACCTGAAGTATGTTTTGGGGGTTTTTTTGTTTGGGTTTTGTTTTGGTCTTTTTCCTCCTTACCTTACTATCCTTCCCACCACAGCTGGGGAAGCTCCTTGTATAATAGTGCTTGAGTGCTTTGTCAGAGAATGAGAGGTGAGGAGTTGTGAAATCCTCAGATTTAGGTAATATTCAAATACAAATATTTAAATAATCTTTCACTGTGGGGTTCTAACATACTGACTTTTACACAGCTTAAAAGTTCAATGACCTGATAAAAAGTCTCCAGTAAATTACACCATTCAGCTAACCTACTCCAAGATGTTTGAGCTCTAAAAGGAGAATACTTCAGCTAATTGAGAGATATCCTTAAACTCTGGGAGTGGAGCTGTGGAAAAAATACATTTACTTACCATTTACTGTGGTTATTCCACAGTGAGACCAATGAGGCCATGAGCAAAACCATACTGTGGTCTCCTTTAAAACTGTAAGGTCAACATATTCATTTCTCAGTTCGTTAAACCATGATCTCAGTGGCATTTTTTAAAAGCTATGTTGATGAGCTAAGGCTAATTCAAATGACAATGGGAGAAGAGCCAAAGAAAAGTTTGAAACCCAGGAGCTGCCTGACCTTGAATAGCTGCTTGGCTCTGTCAGCAGCGGGCTGGACTAGCAAAGGCGCAAAAAGTAAGGAAAACACATGATGTGCCCAAATGTATGCAAGATGAACAATACAAAAATAATGCTTATTGATTATCTCATCACTTTAGTGCTTGTCCTCCTCATCCAGCAAAAAGAAAGGTCACACCTGGGACAGCTCAGTCTGCCATGAAAAGGTAATCAAATAGGATTTACCATTTCTTTAATCTAAGACTGACTCTCGTAATGAGGAGGAGGGGACTGTGATCCTGGGAAAGCTTTTCTTATTAAGCTGTCGATTCTGTATTTCTAAAAAATTGATTAAGCGAGGTACATGTTGATGATCCTGTGAATTTTAACAGCTTTAAGTCAATTACACCAACATCCGAGCACAGAGTTTCAATACTGATGCTGGGATGTTATCTTTTACATCTGAATGAAATGAAGTCTTGAAAAGCCAAAGCCAGGAGGGATAGCTTAAAATGTGAGAACGCAAAGGGAAGCTCTTTCCATGTAGCTGTCATAAAACACACTGTTGTTTAAAGCATTTTGTGATAAAGTGCAACAAGTTCACTTAGAAATCATGACAAAGCATCACTTCTCAAAGCCTAAAATTATTGTGATGGAGACAGCATTCCCTCCTGCTTTACCTGTGAATCACATTACATAACAGGAAGATAAAATGGAAGTCAGTGGCAAAGAAACTCCAGAGCTATTTTTACCTTTTAAGCAGAAAACGATGCAGACTACCAGCAGAATAGGGAGTCACACATGTCCCCTTAAACCCCTGCTTGGGGAGGAGTACATTATTCATATGCCCACCAAAGTGTGGGAAATAGGGAAACAAAACTAACAAACAAAGAAAAAAAAACAACCACCCACCCTAAATGAGTTTAAAATATCAGAAATAGTTCATGAAGGTAGACTGAATTGTTTTATCAGCAAGTCCTTGACTTGTGGTCAGGCATTGTTAAATTTTGTGAAAAAAATGAATGTATTTTGTTTCATTTTCCCATACTTGCAGCTTCTACCCTTTGAATTTGGAAAGCTGCAATAACAAAGAACCATTGTTCTGTTTATGCATTTGATGTTTCCAGGACTGTAGGTAGAGTGAGAACTATTTTATAGTTAACATCTTCATTAGTTTAGGAACCATATTGCAGTTACAATGACCAGAAAAACATTTATTTCATTTATTTTAACGGAGCATAGCCTTTTATGCAACAATTGTATCAAATCATAATGTCAGAAAAGTTTTTGTCGGTTGGGTTTAGTTTCTGGCCAGGTTAATGCTTAGGAAATTATTCTTAGGGAGTGAGTATATAAATTTCCATCTCATTTCAATACTTTATGTAAACATGAAAAGTTAATGCTGCGCCTAACATTTAGGGGAGAAGAGCAATATGCCGGATAACATAAAGAGTTTTTAAAAAGAGACTGACAACTCTCTGCATTAATTTACTACATTTTAGTGAACATTATCCATAAAAGCATGTTTTCTAAACCTGATAAGGACAGAATCCACTAATTTATGTTCTAGACTGGCTACTGCCCCAGAATTATTTCTTACTATAGACATCTAGACAATTGACATTTTGCAGAGAAAAGAATACACTTTATGTCAGAAACAAGCCAAGATTTTCTTCACATACGTGATTTTGCTACATGTACTTTTTGAATAATGGCTATATTGTATTGTTAGTGCAAAGGCATTCAATACTTTCTACCTGCAATTAATAGGCCAGAACAAAAGGGGATCAATGCTTAAGACTGTATTCCCTACAGAAGTTTTAGTCCTGTGTTAGAATTTTGTGAGGATTAGGGGGGGGAAGCGCCATTCTGTGAGTGTGACATGAATGAAATTATTTTGTAATCTTCAGATTTAAATCACAAACCCTAGTTTTGAAGAAAAATAAGAGAATTTTTTTTTCTTAGTGTTAAGTGATTTGATTCAAACTACAGATTTACTTTCCACTTCATCTATATTTAAGATACATTTCAATATTACTCTGGTTCAACAGCAACTATCAGTCCAGGACCTGATTTCTACCCATATGCTGATCCATATGTCCCATCCAAAAGCAACCTCACCAAGACAAAAGAGACATTAATAACAACAAAAATAATACAGAGGAGTACTCAGCATTAATTCTGCACAGGCTCTGCCTCCTTGCTATAACTAAACCCAGAAAGCACTGGCATTTATTGATGAGTTTTCTTAAGCATGTGTTTAATCTTAAGTGATGCATGTCTCTGTAGAGTCACTGTTCATCAATTGACACCACACTAGTTTTCAAGTACTTGCTAAATTAAGACCCCAAGTATTTTTATCTATTCTCAAAATTGTTCAGGGATTCTACATTATCAGTAGTATTTCTTAAACAAGCAGCTATTCCTTGACATACTGCAAGGGAAGAAAAAAAGTATTCTTTTTAGTATTAATTGCATTCCACTATATATAAAAAATTATTATTTAAAAAACCAGGATTTTTATTATCCCTCAATTAAAAGACCAATAAATGATCTATCATACGAACAGTTGTCAAATTAAGCAGCATCTCCCTTGAAAGTATTGTTAGAGTATTTTAAAGAAGTTTATGGACTTAAAACAGTGTGTCCTTAAGCTATTCTTGGTGAAGTAGCTTACTGCCTCTAGTTACTAATACATAGACATAAGCTGAATGAATCATAAACATGAAGAAAGTATAAGTACTTATTTAATAATTAAAAAGGCTTTTTATGTATGTCAGAACTTAGACATTTTCATAGATGTATGACATTTTATTAAAACAATCTTAACCATTTAACATGAAAGCCCTTTTGTGAGTGGTTATTTTGCTGTTTCATTATCAAAAACCTTCCATGTCTCAGTGGGAGGAATATTTTTTAATTTACCATAACACAAAAGATAAACTAGCACATACTATATATTAATCATGGCTAACCCTAAGTCAACCTTATGATAGGTAAATTAATATTCTGAAGTTACTGCTTATTATGCTCACATTTCTTCTTTTTCCCCAGTGAAGCACTAAATTTTAATTATTTTATTTCAGATTTAGAATCACAGTGTCATAGAATTGTTTAGGTTGGAAAAGACCTTTAAGATCATAGAGCCCAACCATTAACCTAACACTGCCAAGTCCACCACTAAACCCTGTCCCTAAGCGCCACATCTACACGTCTTTTAAATACCTCCAGGGATGGTGACTCAACCACTTCCCTGGGCAGCCTGTTCTAGAGTTTGACAACCCTTTTGGTGCAGAAATTTTTCCTAATATCCAATCTAAACCTCCCCTGGTGCAACTTGAGGCTGTTTTCTCTTGCCCTATTGCTCGTTGCTTGGGAGAAGAGACCAGTACCCACCTCGCTAAAACCTCCTTTCAGGTAGTTGTAGAGAGTGATAAGGTCTCCCCTCAGCCTCCTTTTCTCCAGGCTGAACAAGCCCGGTTCCCTCAGCTACTGCTTATAAGACTTGTGGTCCAGGCCCTTCACATTGCCCTTCTCCAGATACGCTCCAGCACCTCAATATCTTTCTTGTACTGAGGGGTCCAAAACTGAACACAGTGTTCAAGGTGCGGCCTCACCAGTGCCGAGTACAGTGGGACGATCACTGCCCTAGTCCTGCTGGCCACGCAATTTCTGATACAGGCCAGGATGCCGTTGGCCTTCTTGGCCACCTGGGCACACTGCTGGCTCATATTCAGCCGGCTGTCAACCAGCACCCCCAGGTCCTTTTCTGCTGGGCAGCTTTCCAGCCACTCTTCCCCAAGCCTGTAGCACTGCACGGGGTTGTTGTGACCCAAGTGCAGACCTGGCACTTGGCCTTGTTGAACCTCACACAACTGGCCTCAGGCCATTGATCCAGCCTGTCCAGATCCCTCTGTAGAGCCTTCCGACCCTCCAGCAGATCAACACTCCCACCCAACTTGGTGTCGCCTGCTATTAGTTTTTACTATTATGATTTATTAGTCGAGATAAATTTAAATCTTCCACGATAAAAAACTGCACAAAATCCCACTCACCAAATCAATTAACTCGTTCAATGTTTAATAGGTTAGGCCAGTGGTATATTGTAGTTTTAAAACAGTTCTAGAGGCAAATTCTATAAAGATCTACATTTTTAAGCCTCTTTTATTGGATTGTTTCACTGTTGACCTTAGGGACTTTAAAACATCAGATTAGAGCTTGTGAATTCCAGACTTCTGTTGATAAAATTGGATTCCTCAAAGTTTGACCTGTGGCAATGGTTTTGTTTTGCTTTGCTTTCTTCCCCAGCGGCAGCAGTTTTCAGAACAAATGAAATACACAACAGTCAGTGAATGACTGAATGCACCAAAATATTGTCACAACAACACTCACATGGTAGGAAAAGGATAAGATGACAGTTAAAAGGGATAAAAAAAATGATTTAATAGCATTCATTTTCTCCCTTGCCCAATGGATTGTCCATTGGTTCAACAACTGATGTGAGGCACATTTTGCTGATAAATCAAACTTGCTTACATTAATCTTTAAAATGAGAGGAGTTCAAGCCTTTATATACTTGATAAGTTGTTTGGTTTTTTTTCTACAGTGAAGTCTTGGGGACATTTGAAATACATTTCTGAGCGTAGGCTGCACAACAGAGAGCAATTCAGCAAGGGTTAGATTTAGTTCAGCTGTGAAGCCTAGCAAATCTATTGGGGACATAAAACTTGGACGCCATGGCATCTGCATTCCCTCTCCGTTCAGGAAATGCAGCTTCTTGCTGACATGCTAAGGCTGCCCATTTCAGTGATGGCATTGGGAAGTTATGCATTTCATACTACAGAAAATTCTGTCTTCCCATTATTCAGTATCACTAGCAAATTACATTTTAACCTTAAATCATAGGCTTAGACTAGCAGTGAGAGGGAAAGGTGATGTTTTACCTCCCTACATTCCCCCACTGTTTGGTTTTAGGCAGCTACAATGCATTTCACATTTATAATTGCTCACAGCAGATTCTTTCCAATCTTTTAAAATTCCTCCCCCCAAAAGGTGCATCTTTTCTCACAGAAGTCTTTCTCCTCAGTCTGTATAAATTTAGCATAATTTTTCCTGAATAGCTTTGTTAAATCACTGCTGAATTTCCAACATCTGATACCCAGTAGCTGGAAGCTCAAGAGGAACTGATTTAGATTACAAATAAAGCACACTATTTTACCATGTGGATGATCAAACTTTAGAACAATTTACCTACAGGTGTGCTGAATTCTCCATCACTTGAGGTCTCCAAATCAGCATTCAATATCTTCTAAAAATATAAGCTTTAAATCAACACAGGACCACATTATACCTGATGCAAGAGTTACTGCAGGAAATTCTAGGCTTGCAAAACAGCAGAACAGACAAAATGACCATTACAGAGTTATTTAACCTTAAAATCTTTTAATAAGGCTGCATAGTTATTGGGTGGAAAGATAAGGAAGCAAACATAAAACTATAAAACTTTTATAAGTGGTGATAGAATAGGGAGGCAGAATTTGGATAAAACTAGTTTCAGTTAAGGCCAACAACCCAGAATTACCAAATATTCCTTAATAGTATACTACTGTTTTATACTGGTGAAAGCAGTAGAAGTCTTAAGTAGAAAAAATCCTCACTAGTCTTGAGAGACTGAGGTTGGTGTGGGGGGTTCTGTACACCCATTGAGCTTGGCTCACTGTAGCTGTTATAACATTAATAAAACTAAAATTATTGAAAAAAAAAGATTAGTCAGTGATTAATTAGTAATGATATTAAAAAATAATAAAAAAGAACAGCCAAATGAATAGCTATGTATTAAACAGGTGTCACGGTTTAACCCCAGCCAGCAACTAAGCACCACACAGCTGCTCGCTCACTCCCCCCCCCCCAGTGGGATGGGGGAGAGAATTGGGGAAAAAAGTAAAACTTGTGGGTTGAGATAAAGACAGATTAATAGGACAGAAAGGAAGAAAATAATAACATGACAATAATAATAATAAAATAATTGGAATATACAAAACAAGTGATGTGCAATGCAATTGCTCACCACTCACCGACCGATGCTGTTTGTTCTGGAGCAGCAATCTGCCCCCCCAGGCCAACTCCTCCCAGTTTATATACTGGACATGATGTCACATGGTATCGAATACCCCTTTGGCCACTTTGGGTCAGCTGTCCTGGCTGTGTCCCCTCCCAGCTTCTTGTGCCCCTCCAGCCTTCTTGCTGGCTGGGCATGAGAAGCTGAAAAATCCTTGGCTTATCAATAACTGAAAACATCAGTGTGTTATCAACATTTTCCTCACACTAAATCCAAGACATAACACTATAACAGCTACTAGGAAGAAAATTAACTCCATCCCAACTGAAACCAGGACAAAAAAAAAAAAAAAGTGGATATCCATTTTCATTAACATTTCATGGAAAGTCACCTTAACCAGGCAATAGCACTGCTGAAAATTCTGAATTTTTTCCCTACTTCTTCAAGTAACATCTTCCCTTCTGAAGTGTCCTTACAGAATAAGGAAAACTAGTGACTGAGAAAACGCACATGGTTCTTCAGTTCACAAACTCAATATATGCATTTACTTGTTCTTTAATCCACTAACTAACCAACTCTGAAGCATTCCAGCATCCTTTTTTTCAAGTGATGCTTGTCTGATAAACAAGAAAGTGATTAAGAGAGAAAAAAGCTGAAGTGCTGAGTGCAGTGTTCTGGAGCATTGTGACAAAAAAGGATTGGTAAAACATGTCAGGATAAATACAACTCTGAAAAAATTAATGGACACAAGCAGAAGTCTGGAATTTGGGTACATTCCTCTGATGTCTACCCTTTCCTTTAATAAACCCCTTTTACATAGCCACTATGAGACACTGATTCTGCTACAGAAGCATCAGTAGACAGACCTCTCAGCAGTGCCCTCAGATTAAATCAATTACCAATTTCCCTAGAAAACCACAAATCTCTTTTCTTGTAGTTGAAAATGACAACCAAGCGAAATGAAACCCACTGCATGGGCAAAACTTAAAGCAGAAAATTAAATTTAAACTCAGAATGGATGTCAGATTTGTGAAGTTTTAAGGTTATAACAACCACTACCCTGGTAATACAGCTTAAGTGACAGGGCAACATACAGGAATACTTCTGTTTCCATTTCTGAACTGTGGCTACCACAGCTGAGGGGACGAGGAGGTTATATTAGGTTGGATGCCTCCAAATGTATTTTCACAATAAGCAAAGATAATGAAAAGGTATCAGAAGATAATCATCTACAGGTGTTCATGCTTCAGCAGAAACAAGTAGATGACACTTCATAGTGAGTGTATTTATTGGCATCATAGACTGTTCGATGTTTTTCTTTTCATGGCCAGCACTGATAGCACTGGGCATACACAGATCGCATTTAATGCCAAGTTGTGGCTGAGGCCATTCACCATTCTTACAACTCTGAGTTAGGAAGCCAGAAGGAGATACTGTAGGGATTTATCCGATATCCCATACTTCAAAATTTTTCATAGTATTTGAATTAGAGAATGAGTTCAGTGCAAGAGCATCAAAATAGTTCACAAGAGAGTGAGAAAGTTCTTTAATTACGATGTGACACCAATCCCCCTGAAGCTCTCCCGTGTCTTATATTTTACACAAAGTGCTGCAGAAATTGGTTTATGTTATTTGTATTAATAAAAATGACATATAACTCTCTAGCCAAATGCTCAAAGCAGAAGATGCATCCTGCATTGTTATTGTTTTCTGAACACATTGTAGTCTTGAGAATATACAGTAAGATAGTGCCAATTTGGAGGCTACCACCTGTTTATCAAAATAGAAGGGCATAATCCTAACCGAAGAAAAACTTCTATTGCAAACGAGTGCTGAAGTACAGAACTCTTCTACCAAAACTAAGAATATTTCTGTTAGACTAGTCAATCTAAGTGATTCTCCCCTTGGCTTGCTCTTGCCTGAGTTCAGGCAAGACAGGTCTCTCTCCCTATTTTCAGTGGAAACTTTGGCAGCTCTATTCCTTCCTTTCAGACAACAGAGAACAAAAATATTACAAGTTACTAAAGTTAACTTTCACACTTTTGGAACACGTAAAGTTTGAAAAGTAGACATGAAAATGACAATTCTTTTTGCCTATCAGCTAGATGGCAAATAGAGGTTACTATATGCTAAAATTAATGTATTTTTTTTCCTCTGTTGAAATAAAGCAACCTTCATTTTCTATTTTACAGAACTACTGTATTCTGCAAGTAGTGTTCAATTCAACAAATCACTTGAATATATGCTTACAGGTAAATTGACTTTCATAGGGCTATATTTGATATTAGACATGTACTTACTTTACTGAATACTGATAATATCACTATATTACTTTGCTGGCCCATTTCTGTACCTCCCAGGCATGCCACAATCACAGTTACATTTATTTGAATATATATTAGTAATGCAGCACTTGATACATAAGATATGTTCAATAAAGACAGTGTTATGGAATATCATCCTAGAACGTTTGTTCTATTGCAAAAAAGTTCTGCAGAGACACCTATTAGGGCCAACCCAACAACCAATCCTTCATTTTTAAGAAACTGAGGGCATACATTTATCCTAGGCTACAGGAAAATTCAAGCAACTGGGGACACCTAAGTGTTAAGTTTCCTAAGTAGAAAACTCCATGCTGGATGATACCCAGGTATTTGTTGCTATAGGATACCACATGATAGACAGCACTTACAGAAGAATAAAAAGCAACTTGGTGCAAGGGTACTCCCACCACCAAAGTAAAAATATTTGGAGAAAAAACTTTTTCTCTTTTCTTTAAGATCTTTTCTATATATTTTTCTTCTTCTTTGAACAATTTACCTGACGGTAACATGAGGATCACGATTTTGCAGTATTTTTGAATCTCCAGATCCTTTGAGGTTAGTTTTGTATTTTCTAGACTATCTAGGGTTCCCTTTTTTCATGGGAAAAATCTTACAATTTTTGAAGACTTGATAGGGAAGAGTACCACTCTTGTTGGTTTGTCTCCAAACTATCAAAACCTCTCTTTTGAGGCAGAAGAAACAGCAGATTATATTGGGTACAGAGGCAGGAGCGTCCCTACTACTCAGGCAATGAAGAAATCTAGGACTTTGTCTAGTGGCCCACAGAAGGTTTCCACAAGACTTGTTTGGTCTTTATCAATTGTGAAACAGTAAGATCTTTGAGGAGCAATTACAATGCTAAGTATTATTTTGTTATTTTAAAAATCCTGCTGTATATGTTTAGACAATGGGCTTGTCTGCTGAATTGCAGACAACTACTCTTTATAGAAAGGGCATCTGAGATGTTACTCGTTAGCCTTTGAAACAGTCCCCCACAACATCCTTCTCTCTAAACTGGAGAGATATGGGAATGATGGATGGACTGCTTGGTAAGCAAGGAATTGGTTGGATGGTCACATCCAGAGGGTAGTGGTCAACAGCTCAATATCCAGATGGTGATCATTGACAAGTGGTGTTCCTCAGGCATCAGTATTGGGACCACTACTGTTTAATATCTTCATCAGTGACATAGTGAGTTCAAGTGCACCCTCAGCAAGATTGCAGATGACACCATGCTGAGTGCTGCAGTTGACATGCCTAAGGGACGGGATGCCATCCAGGGAGACCTGGACAATCTTGAAAAGTGGGCCCATGTGAACCTCATGAGGTTCAACAAGGCCAAGTGCAAGGTCCTTTACCTGGGTTGGGCAACCCCTGGTATCAATACAGGCTGGGGGATGAGTGGATTGAGAGCAGCCCTGCAGACAAGGACTTGGGGGTACTGATGGATGAAAAGCTGGACATGAACTGACAATGTGTGCTTGCAGCCCAGAAAGCCAACCATATCCTGGGCTGCACCAAAAGCACGTGGCCAGCAGGTCAAGGGAGGGGATTCTGCCCCTCTACTCTGCGCTGGTAAGACCCTACCCACAGTACTGTGTCCAGCTCTGGGGTCCTCAGCACAGGAAAGTCATGGACCTGTTGGAGTGGGTCCAGAGGAGGGCCACAAAAATGCTCAGAGGGCTGGACACCTCTCCTGTGAGGAATGGCTGAGACAGTTGGAGTTGTTCAGCCTGGAGAAGAGAAAGCTCCAGGGAGACCTTATTGCGGCCTTCCAGTACATAAAGGGGGCTTATAAGAAAGACTGGGACAAACTTTTTAGCAGGGCCTGTTGTGATAGGACAAGGGGTAATGGTTTTAAACTAAAAGAGAGTAGATTCAGAGTAGACATTAGGCAGAAATTTTTTATGATGAGGGTGGTGAAATACTGGCACAGGTTTCCCAGAGAGGTGGTAGGTGCCCCATCCCTGGAAATATTCAAGGTCGAGTTGGACGGGGCTCTGGGCAACCTGATGTAGTTGAAGATGTCCCTGCTCGTTGCAGGGGGGTTGGACTAGGTGACCTTTAAAGGTCCTTTCCAACCCAAACCATTTTATGACCCTATGATACTGGCTGCTCAGCCTCACCTCAAGACACTCTCATATTCCCTCTACTTTGGTTACATTTCTGTTGTGGGACCTGCTTTAATAGCAGGCTGTCACTGTTTCATATATTCATGTATGTTAAAATGTAGAATAATGAACAGGTTGATTACAGTTAAATCTATTTTACTTTGGCTTTAGCATATTCTGTGCATTCATCTGTGGTCTTGACCTTAGCAAAAGATATCTGAAAAGGTTGACACCTTCCTGGTGATTACAGTGCAGTATCACAATACCCAGCAGTTCAACTATTCAGTTTTCAATTAATTCTTTTTTTTCTTAGCATATTTATCTTTTTAAAAATAGTGACTTGCAAACCCTAAAGCAATCTTTCAATTTTCCCATTGATAACTCCAGAAATATATTTACTCCGCAGAGTAAGGAGAAGTAGATAGGTCAATATTGCAAGATCAGGCAAATAGATATTTGGCCCGACCAGGAAGCCAGCATTGAATCTGATTTTTACAGTGACAAAGTTGAAACCGGTAAAAGTGGGGTTAAAGAAAGAATGCAAACAAAAATTAATTATTTTGCACATAAAAGGTAGTTTCCAAGAGAAAATAAAATATGAGGTATAATTTAATTGAAGTCACTAGACTATTCCCCATATTATACCAAGTGTTCATACAATCACTCGTGCAAATAGGTAAAATTCAATAAAAATGAATAAAGTTTCCCAACAAATTTTAATGCATTTATCTCTTTTACTATGAATCATATACAGAAGTTGCACAGGTCTCCAAAGTACCACATTTCCAGAAACTAATTACATCCATACCAGATAAAGGAATGCATTAAACACCAGTTTGTTCACCCATTCGTTTACAGAGAGTTCATTATGAAAAAAGGCACAGCAACTGGATTATGAACCAAATCCCATTTCCATTCTTCCCTGCAGAAAAACCCCCATTCACTGGGACTGGTTTGTCTGTAGTATTTCATTTGCAAAGTCAGAGACTCCCCTATGGGAGGGGAGGGGGGAAGCAGGAGGAAGCATGCCCCAACTTGAGCCAGAGAAGTTTCAGATCTGTTTTAACAACCATATTTTCATACAAAAAGATAGTATTTTCTTCTTCCACAAATATTATTAATCCTACAGCACAGGAACAAGTAATCAAAGCACATATATAAGAAATATGGATCCAATGTTAAAGATATCAGGACCAAATTTCCACTAGCATTCCTTCTCCCCAACCTCAGCCAACTCAGTTTTGTAAGACCTCCAACTCCATATGACTACAGGGAGCTACACGTAATGGACAATAAACATTTGCAAGCTGGCATCAAGAAAAGAATAAATATGGGAACATATGCCTAAATAATTTTCCCAAGTGAGCTGGTCACAAGTTATACCTACCTCTAGCCATTACACAGTGAATGTATAAACCGGTGGCTATTGTATACTGGGGCAGGGGGGAAGACAATGCCTCAAAAATGCATAATTTTAAAATTGTCAGCCTACACCTCCAGTTCTGCCTTATCAACAAAAGATAAATGCCAGTGACACAGGGACCAACTAGCGCGCAAATTATTTTTTCACAGTTTTATTTATAAGATTAAAACATTTCCTTTGAGACACGGCAGCAGGGAAACAGCAATACATGGTGCATGAATCATGCAGTACTTTTAAGGGAAATATCTATGTGCCCCTATAGCATAATGTTGTTAGAGAGATTTGTTTTACAGTTTAGTGCTGGAGTGGACAAAGAAAAACATTATTGGACAATATTGCCAGCAAATTACAAGTGTGAATTGTAAAGTACATCAGCCCAATTATAAAGGAAACCACTGGAAATGTTCTGCTATTGATGTGGCATAGATATAATAAAGTGTTTTCTGGCACTAAAAGAAATAACGTATTTTATACAGCTTCTCTGCTGTGCACATAGCACATCAGGGTTGCATCTAATAAGGTCATGTATAAAAGCTCTCATAATTATTTTTAGGTGGAAATCATTTCTTACTTTTCCTATGAAATGAACATCCTTTTTCACCTCCCAGTTTACAGTATTGATTCATACCCCCTGTTTCCCAAGCCACAGCATCTACTGTAGTTCAAGGAGAAGTGAATCAAAGATAACATGCGGCTTCTGATTCAGGAATTGTTGTTTTTCAGTGGAGACTAACCTCATCTGCATGAATTAAAGTACTAATGAGCTAAACAGCACTGAGACAGACTAGAAAAAAAAAATGAAGTGGGATGATTTTATAATACCATCTATATGCACTGTACAGTAAATCAAAGGATCTCATTTATTAATAATTTATTGATTGTTACTTATAAATAGTAAAGAAAACCAGCAAATTCAGTGGACAGAGTGGGTGTAATAAAGCAAACTACATAAGCCACATACTGCCTTAGCAAAAAATGAGCAAAAGTGAATCTTTAAGTAGTAAAAGACCTACTTTAAGAAGTCAGCTCTTTTTGAAGATGTCTAAAATGTCAAATCAGCTAGTTGCATGTCAGTGTTCACTGGATTTAAAAAAAAAAGGGGGGGGGGGAAGAAATGTTTATGAGCAGCGGGATGCATCAGCTGAGTCCTCTTCCAATAGCAGGACCCCTCCAACCCAAGCTGTCTGAGCAAGCTACTCACTGAGAATGCCATCCTGACAATTCTGCGTAAGTGTAGCTTGCACAAAAGTTTCAGATTAATTTTTACCTCCTTGTTTTCAGAGAGAACTACCAGTTTAACTATTATTTCATCAATATGCAAAACCAACTAAAAATCCCTATACACAAAAACTTAACACAAAAGAGTCATCAGGCTTATCTTCTAGCCACTTTGCAGACAAGGCCCAATTCCACCACCTTTATTTTTGAAGCTGGTGACAAATCTCGCTATGTCCAACTGTCCTTGAAGTTAAAGTGAGCTAAGCATGTAAGCAAGCAGCCTCATTTTTCAAAACCTCAAGTTGCCTTTTTCACCTTTAAGAATCCCCCTGCTATTACCACAGAGCAGATCCTGACAGACTCTTTGCTGATGCACAGGAGGTAGCGTTTTAGAAAACCTTTCATGCTCCATGTATGGCTATGTCAGAATTGCAGTTCCAAGAGAGAAAGGATATGTCACAGCAGGAGAGGGGGAGGCGTTTTGAACCATCAGAAAGGACTGCATCAAAGCTTGTCCTTCTCCTAGGCACCAAATTAATGCCATGGAAGGATAAGGGAAGAAAGAGACATGGCTCCTCTCAGAGAATGGAGAGCTAGTGAAGGACTACGGTAACAGATCATAATTTGGTTGCATGCAAACCTCTGGGGAGAAAACCTTGATCATGAATCTAATGACAGGCTGCTGCAGGAACATTAATAAAGCATAGTGTCAGATTGCAAAGGTGCACGAAAGTTGCCCCAATAAATCATTCACTAGTTTACTGCACAATTGACATGCTGGGAAGAAGCTCCGAGACACAGTGTCACCTTTCCATTCCATGTCCCTATCCCTCCCCCTCATCCCAGTAACAACTGAATATTACTTGCCAAAACCCAGGAGTATGCCAGAACCCAAACCAACACCAAGCCTCCAATGTCCCAGTATGTTGGTAAACCAGCTTTAAAAATACCCCTGACAATTTCTGGATGCTGAAAATGTAGTAAAGATGCATAGCTAAGAACATACTTAGTGGTTAGAAAGCAATGTTTATGAAAGTTTTTACTTATCATTCATCTTGAATTACTTGTATAATGGAGGAATAAAAACAACAACAACAAAGGAAAATAACTCATTAACCTCACAATGTTTAAGATTTGAGGTGGATGTTGATTTCACAGGCCTACTTCTAAGCAATTTCCATGTAAAAGCACACGGTTTTAAGCATCATTTTTGGGGATCATTTGTCTGAGACTGTTTTCTTTCACAATCTCTTCTACACTGTTACCCTCTTACTTCCAGGTTTAAGTTTAATTGACATAGTTTAGTGTGTTGCTCCTATGTTGAAATGGTACATATCTTGTTTTCATAGGCCTTCTGACATACTGGAAGAACTGTCACTGCAGGATACACAGAATAAACCCCCCAAACAACAAATATTTGTACAGGGGCTTTTAAGCTTGCTTTTGAGTTTAATGGCACAACAGCAGAACTACTAACATGCATGAAAGATCATGAAGGCTAGAAAGTGCTTGCAGACAGACTTAACACTATGTGGGTCATCACTGAGTTAGTACTCTATGCATTTGAAACATCCATTTGGTCAAGCAGCATGAAACCTAAATATCATATAGCAAATATATGACTATCTAATGGAGATGAACTACAAGTTTTATATGGTACTATTGCTAATTAACAAAACACAACATCTGGTATGAATTTCTTGCAATTGTTCTAATCAACTGTGACAGCATATTTCTATTTATGTATTTATTTTACAAATACACAGATTCAAAGGTAAAAAGAAATGGATTTAATTTGGGATTATACTTTAGGTATAAATTCTGTTGATGCTATAAATTTCACATAATTTATCCAGAAGTTTTCTTTTAACTGTTAAATTTTAATTTTTTTCTGTTCTGTGAGGAATCTCTAGAATCAGAGACTTCACATGGACAAACACTGCCAGCCACCTAGCTGCACATGCAAGTCGTAATACATATGATCATGTTTTTGCTAGGAAGTCTGTTGCAGTTCTGGGGTCGGGAGGAATTTCCCTCCTGCATTTGGTATATATTGTTATTTGGCACCGATGCTATAGGATTCTTTTATGTTTCCAGGCAGAGATAAAATTACTTATGAGTTAAACATAGATCACAGGATAATCTTGCATGCCTAATACAGAAAAAGCACATCACCAAAATAACCCAACGTAAATCTTAAACCTGCATTTCTGCCAAACCATTAGTTATGCATTTCTCATCTTGTAAGTCACTCCTCAACAGTTTGCAGCAACTTTCCAGTCATGGCAACATCTTCATCCACACTAATGGAAAAGCCCGGAGAACTGGTATTTTACCATAATCCCTAACAAGAGGTAGATGACAATAAGTACAGGAACAAGTTACTGTTCCTTTGAATTACCAATATGAAAAGGAAGTCTTCATAATCCTGAGAGAGTATCTGAACTGGAAGGAATAGAAGATCTTTTTGCCACTCCCTGCACCATTGGGGTAGTAGCAAGGAAACAACATGGGGGAAAGGGTGAGGAAAAATAATATATAATACTGAAGTTTTTTGTGGGAAGAATGAGGAGAATTCTCAGCTGTAAGACAAGGACATTTCAAAACTCTTAACATTGTGGTGTTGAATCAAACCAGGAAATTATAGAAACAGGCATTCCAATTTGCTCTGAAATTTTGAAACTGCAAAGCCAGGTCTCTAGTTCCATTCACAAAGCTCACACAAGGTAACTTTTAGCTTAACTAGAGGGTTTATGATAGAGAATGAAATCATACTGATTTGCAGAATTTTTTATTTATTTTTTTTTTAATGCACTAGAATTTTCCCAGGTTAAGCCTATATAGCCAGACAGCTTATGCTCCCGAGAGGTTTAATACTATAATCTTGCAGATGCAGGGTAGATACAAGGCTTAAGTGCATGCCCATGTAGGCAAGTACTCTCACAGCAACCCCTTTATGATGAGCTAATAACATATTCCCTTCTCTCTCTTGTAGTTATATAAGGTCACTTTTGCTCTAGTGGACACTAGAAATAAATACTGAGCAAAGCAGTAACATACTTTTTCCTAATAAATATCTATTTCAAGTCCCAAGTTATCTACCATTTTCTTACATTTACTGTTAAAAAAAAAATGCAGAGGCAACAGAAATAATTTAAAAATTAGTGAGATAATTCTTTTAGAGAAACAGACTATTCTTAATTTTAGCTACAGCTACTAAAAGAATACAACAGGCAGTCAGCTGAAGGAAAATTATGTAGTTTTCAGAATTTTTGCTGAGGTGTCAGAAAAAATCTGCCTTAATTAGTTTTGGAATCCATGAAAGTCCTCAATATCTGCTCCAGTAATACCTTGGGATAGCCAGATAGAGGTTTGTATGGTCTTCTACTCTAGTATGGCTGTGGATTTCACAGTTTAAAACTGGGAGGACATAAACCACCTATTCTCAGGTCTGGCCTGGCATTCAAGGGTCAAAACAGAGGATATAAATCGCAACAAGATCTACTTACTGCATCTCTGGCAAACTGGAAGAAAGCCAGGGAGGGCAGTGAGAAAAATCCACTATTATTTTAACATAGACTGGCTTCTTATCCCATAAGACAAGACACAGTAGTAGAGCTAGCTCTTTTCTCAAAAAAGAGTGTCTAGTTAAGTCAAAGAAGGGGTTCATATGCTCAATATATCAAGCTTCACATACAATGTAACTAAAAGTATAATGGATTAAAAAAAAAATATTATTCTGCCAAGAGACCAAGAGTAAATTACGAGTCAACAAGAATGAGAAAAACCCAACACCCGACCATCTCTGTCTGCTGAGCTCTTGGAACCCAGTCTCTCACCAAATCACAAGCTTGCCATTCAAGTTTCTACCCACAAAGCCTCTCACTTTGTTTTCTTATTAGAAATAATAGCTAAAGAAAGAAGAACACGATATATCTGGGTTGACAACAGATAAATTTTAAAGAAATGTTAGTAGAGGAAAAATGCAACAAAATAAAATTTGGATTTCACAATCTTGACAGCATGACTAAGTTTCCCATTACAAAGGCATTCAAGATCACACACATACTGTTAGAACAAAATAAATGCAAGATTTGCTATATCCACACATTCATGTGGAACATAACCTTCTGATCTATTATGTAACTTTCAAATCTATCCCTACAGGTAAAGATACAGCCCCAATTACAGCATAATGAAATTTTTTGCATGAACCAGTTTGACACTTGGGTTGTGAAATATACTCTTATTATGCCAAAACTAATTTTTGTAATTTAATAACAACAACAACAACAATAGTCTCCTACAAACCCTACAATTAAAAAAGGCAATACCTTAAAATTAGAATTGTAAAAAAGCATTTTTTTAAAGTAAAGGACTGGCCTAATCCACTAAAATTTTAGAAGGGTAATCTTCTATAATCTCTTTGCAACACTAATATACAAACTAAATAAAGAGTACAGTGCATCAGTCCCAGTATGAATGTCTAAGTTTTATACAAATTATTTCACAAATTCCCCAAAGTACACGTATAGTTCATGCAAACCAAAAAGACTCCTCAAATAAAATAAAGTGCAATAGGGCTATAGATCAGGTTTCCAGGAGGTGCAATGTGTTAGACTGATAAGTGCTAATTTCTGAAGATACTTCAGAATACTCCAGGAAGAATATTTTTGGAAAATTAATGTCTTCATAAAAATGTGTAGAAGCAATAAACCCCTGAGATTAGCAATAGACCATCTGTTAAGTAGTTTATTTTTTATGTTAGTATAAAGTCTGACAAAGAGGTCATGCAGAGTTAGTATGTATGTCACAAGTTACAATACATTTATTTCTCTGTGAAGCATAAAATATTTACTGTACTGTAATATGTTGCTGATATTAAATAATTCTATCAAAGCCAAGACACATATAAGGTTTTGCTGATTTCTTGGGAAAATACCAGCATAAATCTTAGGTTTCTGTATAATTAGCTAAAACAGCCAATAGACCTCATATGGTTTCTTCAAGCCTCTTTGTTTCTTAGGGCAAAAGGAGAAATGGTGCTTCTTCAGGGAGAAATTGCTCAAATATATAGACATTAACACTCCAGCTTTCAGCTCCATGTAACCTCATTAACTCTACTGCTATCCTGAACAAGGACCAAATGTTTTTCTCAATTACATCAACACAGACCAACTTTCAAGTAATGGCAGTGTAAATAGAAGAAAATAGCCCCTTTGCACTAAGTGAGCATGTACAGATGACTTTCTAACTTTACGAGTCATAGCTTAAACTATTTCACAGCAGAATGTAGCAGGAGCTATGGAAGAACTACCACTTGGACAGAACCAAAGTCACCTCCCAGAGTTATCTAACGCTACTACAGGAAGAAAGTATTCATGCTTGAACCCCTAGGAATTTGTAAACTAAGGCATTTGCACCTACATTTCAACAAGCTTATGTTACTTTGAACGCTGTTCTTTGCTAACTGTAACCAAAATATTATTTTGCTTAGATCTAAGTGCTCTTGTTCATCTTCAAACATCAACAATTTATAGTATACATCTTGTATACTGTCAATGCAGCAGCTATTTACTGCTATTGACTATAAGCGAGTAATACAGTCAACACTAAACAAATTTGAAATTGTTTCAGCCACGGCGTTCTACAAATGGTCACTTTCTTCTTTAGTGTCGTTTTGAGACTGAAAGTAAATCTTTTACTTCATAAAATTATCAGCCCATTATTCTTTGTGAAAGCACAACAGTGGGGAACATTGAAATTTCTTACAATTATAGTGGTTCTATTATGAAAAGCCTACTACACCATTTTATTAATTTCAAATATTGGTACTCCCATGAATGTTTCTGAAGCAAACAGAATTTTTCATTTCTGTATACTTGTGGCCAATTGTGCTGATCTAAAGGCTACTATATAATCAATAACATTTACCATTCTTTTAAATTTACTACTTTACTACAACTATTCTAATTTAAACTGTCTTAATAGCTAGGATAGACTGTTTTATAACCAACATCTTCAGTTAAAGATCAGATAAACCCAGTCCAATTTAAAATTAAAATAAAATAAAGAGGTGATACAGGCATACCCATCTTATCTGCAAGGAGTATTTGTGAGTGTTACCTAACAAAGTTCCCAGGTCTCAAATTTTATCAGTTCAGATTTTCTCTCATCTTTACCAATAAAAAGAGATTTGCCCTCTCCTAACACATTAGTCATCTATCTTACAGCAAATGTATCTGGTCTGTCATGGAGGTTAAATAGGAGTGAGCCTTAGTGAAGCTCAGTTCTTTTCAGAGCTCTGAAAACTGTTATCTTCCAAGCACAAAACGGAAGGAAAATCCCAAACTAACCATTAATAGTATTATCAAACTCCAGAGTAACACTCTTTCCAGAACTCTGGAGAATGGTTACCTGCTCCTTCCAAACTGGTCTTCCCTTTTGACTTCTCTTGTTTGCTCTCGGGTAGCATCTAGGACAAGCCGTCTTTGCTCTCTGGGGTACAATCAATCCATCTGATCTTCCTCAAAGGAAATTAAAACAACTTTGATAAGATGGGAGAAAATACTCCATTCTTCACACATTCACTCATTAAAGCTGTGGACCAGGAGGAGTCAAAGCCAGTCTCATTTCAAGTGGGTCTGCTTCTCTTAAATAAGGACAGTCAGTAAGTTGGCTAACCTTTTCAGAAAACTTTTCAGGTTTCATTGTACCTGTAATTTGTATTGGAAGAATGGAAGAGGAAAACAATTTTTGCTTATAGCTCCAAATGTGTGTCACTGCATACAATCATGTTCTGTCATAGAAATATTTTCCTAATTATATAACCCATCTAATATCAATGTCACATTTTCCTTCCGACTTTCACATGCTCAAAAGCTTTTACAGGGCAAAAAAAGAACCACTGCTTTTTTTTTTTTTTTCTTTTCCCATAAGTGAGTTTGAAATGCCTTAGATGCATTTTGACTGACATGGTTAAATGTGTATTGCTTCAGCACACAATTTAGTTATTTTGATAATGGGACCACAGAAAATACTGCATTCATCTTTGTCAGATATAGAAGATCTTTACCAAGTTGATCAGGCCTTAAGTGGTTAGCAGGAAGACAAGAAATGCAATAAACAAGCACAGATTGAGGGATTGTTCACAAGGACTAGGATCAATCCCTTCAGCTGCTTGAATGATCAAACTATATCCTTAGGCAGCTTGAGACAACTTACCAAAATAATTGTTTCAGCATGAACTAGTCTATTCAACAATAGCAGGAGACAACACAGGAATTTCATTAGAGGATACTTACAATATTCAGTTATAATTCAGATTACAAATGATAACAAAGAGTTCCCAGAGAGCTTGAACCACTGCGTTCTATGCAACCTATACATATGAAGTTTCAAATATCTAACAAAAGTTGCGATTAATTAGTCTTACTATAAGATAGAATAACCAAGAGATGAAAGGGATGAAAAGACCAGGCATCAAAGAATAAAGTTGGTGGAATTTTGTGACCTGTCCTTTTGTTATTACTCATTGAGAGCAGATCTCTCTTGCCCCAAACATTTAAGGACCTTTTGCTCTTCAGCGAGACAGGCATATTATGTACATATGTCCTGGATTGAGAAGCCACTACAGAAATAAAATCTTATAAATGAGAACTTCACCCTTAATTCTAGCTACTTTGTCTAGTATAAAGGGGCACAAACCCTCTGATTCTGGTTCATTTGAAGTCTTCAATGCAGTCACTATTAAAGACTGTCAGCAAGCTGCCTTTTGAACATCTCATTACAAGCTCTGACAAAGGGATGAAGCCCAGAAGCCAGCAGTATACCATTTCTGAATAACACTCTGGCTACATGACCACATAGATAATCTTTCTAACACGGAGAACTCCCTTCTTCACCTCTTCCCAACACTCCCACAGGCTTTGCTAGGAGTGAATTCACATGGGCAGGTGCAAACAATAAGTAGGTCTACAGAAATAGAGGCACCCCAGAATCACCTTTGCTCCCACAACAAAGACTGCAAGTTTTGTGCTGCTTCTGTAAGCAGGTATGCCATCACAGAGATTTTGAGACCTTGTATTGCAGAAGGAACATGAATATCTAGGTAGCCTAACTCAAGTAGAAAGTATCAAATTTGTTTAGGAGTTGTACAGCAATTCTGCTGTGCATCTTGACCGTCACCATTTGCCATACATTAACTAAGTTTGCAGAGTGGATTGCCCTATGCAAACTCTTTATCATGAGGAAAATGAACTGGAGGTGCCACACAAGGATGCATAGATGTGCTCCAATCCCTAAGGCAGACATAAGGGTCCAAAGCAATGAGTTGTCTTTTGGACAGCTTCAAAGACAGCTAGTGGAAACAACTAATCTCAGGGACCAGACTAAACCTGGTCCAAAATAACACTGGAGAAGCAAATACAGCACAGGTATAAGGGTCTCAACAACTGTTTTGATCTAGTGAACTTTACGGATTGCAGCCAATTACATGATAATGTAGGTGGTTATCCTGTCTCCTCCTTTTGCAGAATTCAGAGCTTAGACAATAATAAAATAAACTATGAGGTAAGAAATCAAACACAAAACTCACAATATATTTACTACACTTCCCTCCTATGATTTTGCTTCACAATTCTGTCAAAAAAAAAGCCAACAAAAAACCAAACAAGGTGTATTTTGAAATCTAGTCCAGCACCTGCTGTCCAAAAATGTGCAAGTCCCTGAGAAGACAGTAATTCAAAACTAGTCTAAATTTTATTGAAGGACGAAGCTTGCTGAAGACAAATATTATACCCTCTATGGTGGCTCTAGTTTTATACCTACAGACAATGGAAGTCTGAACAAACTCACTAGTGGTCTCAAAATTCACAGCTTATCAGATTTAAAGGCACAGCAAGGGACTTCATTGTACAATTTAATAACTTGGAGTGCTGAGACCAAATGCAAATGTTGTTTGTAGGGAGTAAAAATAGAAACAGTTAGGCCCTAATTATCAATAGCCTACAGAAAGGGACCTGTCAAAAATTTCTAACAGCTGTTAAAAAGAAATAATTTTTACAGGTCAAAATCAAAGATCTATTGCATGAGAAACTCTTTATGTCACAGGGCTGTGCCGATTTGTGGATTTACAATGAATTGTTGTTCCTCACAAGCATTGAGGGAAGGGCCGCTCCCCACACAGCTCATAAGGCAATATACTGTTTTCTCCAGTGGGCAGAGTCCTGGTGTAGCAGAAGGATGGCAAAATGCCCATTTACACATGCAACACGCTTGGGAGTACTTTGAGGTTTGAACATAGCTGAATTCCCCCCCAAGTTTTAAGCTTCTGTCATTAGCATTTCAGTCTCATTCTTGTGTAGAAACTGCAGATAGAAAAAACAGAATAGCAAGGCCTGATGCCAGCCAGCCATAAAAACAGAGAATTGAAACTGGTAACAATTAAAGAAACTTTTTCTAAGCTGTGTGAGGAGAATGGGAAAACCAAAGACCACACCCATGCAGAAGAAAAGGGCGATTCCCTGGATGCACCAAGTTCTTCTCTATGCAATGACATTTCCAAGCACTATCTCCTTAACTCCTAATTGATGAAAAGCAGGGATAATTTCAAACATCATCATTTTTACAGTCTTTTCCGGTCAACTTATTTTACAGCAGAAAGTCTTCAAATTCTGAAGGGCTCATCATCTGAGAAAAGTAGAGCTGCAGCACTATCCTCAGTTACGCTAAAGGTCACACGATTTATAGAGGATGCCACAATCCAACCGGATTGCATTGGTTGTGCTGCTCTTGCAATACTGAGCTACAAATACCAAGCAATTGGTGGTAAGCAATGGCTTGACTATGCTAGTACTTTTGCGATGAACTTTGGGTGGACAGAAGAAAAAAAAAAAAAAAAAAAAGACATTTTCAGGTATCAGGAAGGGTCAGAGCAAAACACTTTAACAAAAAGGGAACCGATGCACACATGCTCACATGCACAAAAGATTTATAAGTAGGAGTCCTATGTTAAAATAAAGCTATTTACAAAATCCAGACTAAAACGGATTGGATTTATATCTCACAAATAGCTACCATGCAATACTGTCATTTAAATTATGCATCTAGGATAACATCAAACATTTGCAAAGAATTAATCTGGTTCTTACGCGTACTTGTTTAACTACACCTTAATGTGCATTTTTGTACTGCCCAAATCTGATGTAACTGCAGCCTAATACCCCAAATTCAAAAGAAATAATTTTGAGCTCCCAGATCAAGCAAAACTTACTAAGCACATATATCTACGTTAAGTACTTGTGATCAAAATTACTACCTACTTTAGTGTCGTATTTTGGGTGCCGGTGCACAGGCGCTGGCAGCAGGGCGGTGGGCTCCCCTCTGAGGAGAGCTGAGGGGCCGCCCAGTGCCGGACACGGCCGGTTCCAGCCGGTTCCGGCCAGTTCCCCCAGCGCAGGGCACAGCTGAGCCCCTCTGTGAGGGGAAGGCGTGTTGAGGAAGGGGCAAGACGGGCGGCGAGGGGTGAGGGACAAAGTGTGAGGAACAGCCCCGCCGCACCGAGGGCCGGGCAGGAGGGGGGGAGGCGCGCCAGGCCCCCACAGGGACGGCCCTGTGGCCGTGGAGGGACCCCGGGCCGGGGGCTGGTTTTCCCGATGGGAACGGCAGCCACGGAGGAGGAAGAGGCGGCAGGGAGGAACCGTGACGGACCGACCGCAGCCCCCCAAGCCCTGCGCCGCTCGGGGCCGGGAGCGAAGGCGCGAAGCCGAGCCCGGGAAGAAGGGCGGGGTGGGAGGGAGCTGCTCTAGTTTTCATCTGCGTTTCTCACCATCCAAATCTATTTTTAGTTGGCAATAAATGAATTTGCCCCAAGTCAAGTCTCTTTTGCCCATGGCAGTAATCAGTAAGTGATCTCTCTGTCTTTATCTCAAGCCATGAGCTTTTTCATCTTCTTTTCTCCCCCTGTCCTGCTGAGGAGGGGGGAGCGAGCGAGCAGCTGGGTGGGCGGCTGGCAGCCAGCCAAGGTCAACCCACCACACATGGACATGGAAGATACGAGCTGATGACCTTATCATTAGATTCTTGACTATACACATCTGTTCATGATCTGGGTACCTACTGCCAGATGCCAATCCCTGGTTTTGTTTGTTTCATTCTTTCCAAGGTCAATATATACCTAAAACTATTTGTGCCCTGTGAAGTCATTCAAAGGGGGATGCCTCCAACAGAAACTTTGCAGATACATCTACGGTACAGTGCTTCATTAACATCCTTGCCATTTGTTCAATCCTAGCTGATAAACCAGTAAAATCGATTTAAACAATCATAACAGTTAATGCACTTCACTGGGTATTAGCAAGCATAGAAAAGCCTTGTACACTGGAAACTACAATAAGCTTGCTGCCTAGGACAGAGGGACTGAATCATAATATTTTAAAAATCTCATACTCCCCAGCTAATGAGCTTTTAAATTTTAATTTATAGCAATTCTATTTTTCCAAATGTGTCTATATTTAATTTTTTTTTAATTTTTAATAATATGCTCATTAACCTAGGAATGATTTACTTTTATCTACCTTCTTATTGCCAGTAGAAGTGACTGCGATTGGGACATGGAACCACAATAATGCCATAATGAAAAATGTGAACCTATTTTCAAAGTCTCTTCACACCTGTTTCCTAGCATTTTAATTTATTTTCATACTTTGCACATCATGCTTTTATCTTCACCTTCACAGTATCATGCATTTATTACAGTTAAGTAATCAGTGTCTTTATTTTCTAATCTACTGGGTTGTAGTGTTTTAGTCTGTATATAAAGTGAAAAGACTATCAAGTTAAGATCAGATTATTAGAGTACATTAGATATTCTGCATAATTACGGGCCCACTGGAAGGCTAAGAAGGATAATGCATTACAAACCTCATTTACTAGGGGTTATTTTTTTAATTACGTAAATGAAGCTTTCCTTATCTTAAATTGTATCTCACTAGAATTCTTGCTGATCTTGAGAACTGTTGGCCCCTTTTTCTAAAAATTAATGTTGTTGCACTTTGCTGTGTGTCAGCAAAAGGGTTCTGAAATGTAAGGACTCTCTAAAAAAGAAATAGCAACAAGACCTTCACAACTAAGGACCTCATGCTTTATTACTTGTCAAGAAACATCAAAGCAAAATAAATAAATTAAAATGATGCACCACTTTAGTGAGAATGGCAGCCTGTCATATAAATTTAATCCCAAGGATTTAAATTGGTGTTCCACAGTAGCATTAGAAAAAGATAGAATCCAATTAAAACCATGCTGGATTCCAAGGACATTGCGATATTCACTCTGCTTCTGTCACGTAAAATAAATTCAGACCTGATTCAGTGCTGAGTGCAAGGAATTAGATTCTGTAATGATCTATTTCCTCAGGTATTTTGCAATACTACCTTAAAAATATTGTAAAACAGTCAACAAGTTAGCTGAGCCAGGAGGTGTAGGCATATTTATAAAGTAAATCCAACCGTTAGGCAAATCATTTTCAGATTCAGATTTTAGTCCCCCAATCCATATGCAAAAGTGAGTCTTAAACAGTTTTCAGTAGGTGGGACACAGGAAAAAAAAACCCCAAACTAAGAGTATAAACAAAGTATTGCACATTTTGTTAAAAAAAAAAAAAAAAAAAAAAAAAGACAGCTGGACAACAGGAGGAAAAGCTGCCTACTTACTTTGTCCTAGCTTCTACACTTTGGGCCAGAGCAAAACTTGAATGTGGAAGGCAGGAGGCTTCTCCCTCACCGGGCCAAGCTGGGCTTCCGCAGCAGAGGCCCATCCCAGGGCACTGGGGCAGGGAGGGAAGGCAGAAATGGGGCAAAACCAGTTCGTTGCAGGGAGATGGCCAAAACCAGCAGGTTTCTCCGTAGCAGGGAGTAAGCCCAAAGCCAGCCTTGGGAAGATATGAAAAAAAGAAAAGCAAAGGAAATGCCCTAGAGTTGCTAAGCTGGAGGAAAGGCCATTTATGTCTATAACCTGCCATTACACAGTGCATAGGGCAGATTTGTTGACAAGCTCGGTTATTCCATTTTACTTTGTAGTTTCTGCTATTTACAGAATTATCTTGTCTTAGTTTCTAATTTTGTGTTCCAGTAAAGAACAACTCTAAATATTGAAAGCTTTCAGTATCATCTAGCACGTTCTTGTTGAGAAATTTGTCATCCTGATGTTTTGCAGCTCAGTTTATTTCCATTGGTCAACTCATTTCACAGCCCAGAAACACCATCACTGGGAGTGAAGTTCACCTGAAGTTTTCCCCCAAAGCCTTATTCTATATTGACTTAATTTCTTCCCCTTTAGCTCCTTCATCACACTATTAATACAGTTCTAGGTAAGTCAGATCCTGGGGCAGCCCCCAAACGCACAGCACAAGTGGCTATCTCCCACAGCTGAAGTTTTCCAGGAGCAAAGTATCAGCTCTGCCTGCTGCCACCTCCAGAATGAGCACCAGAGACCTGAGCATCACTCCTCTGCACTTGGAGTATTAGAAACGGCAACAATTACTGAAAAAGACATGATGTATAAAACAACAGGAGATTTGGGGCAGGGGGAGGAATGTGCACACGAGCAATTGCTAAGTTAAACCCCACGCCAGAGTTGCGGCAAGAGGAAACCGCTGTAAAAATTGCAAGAGGATAGGGCATGAGGGAAGCGCGACTGCTCAAATCTCACCAGCACAACCACCATACTCTAACTATGGCACCACTGCATCGACGATGTAACAAGGAAATAATACTCAGTATGGGAGCAAGAACCAAGTACCTATATGGATGCAGGTGCACCATCACAGGAGGCTCTGTAGCAGCGTCACCTGTGATGTGACATGGGAGAAAGCAGACTTATATCACCTTAAGCCATAGGTGATGCCACATCCCCAGGCATAACCTCATTTGTGTAGGATTTGAACAAACCTAGATTCAGTTTTCACAAGTGGGTTATAAGTAAGTTGGTTCATTGGTTCAGTCACACAAGCTGGCTCTGAATGAGCTATCACAAGCTTGGTAGATATTTAGTTGCATTTAAATAGAACTATACGCTGCTCTTAGAATCGAGGCTGGTATTTGCGTGAGGTAGACTTACTGACCTTAGGTTTGGGAATTGCTGGCTCTAAAGTCCTTATTGTGGTCAGTTTTCCTTTTTGCCCTCTAAGATGGAGTTCTAAGCTCTTTCGTATAGCAAGCTCAATTTGTGCTTTTGTTTCATTCTCCTTGAACACCAATGGTTTCCAGTGTAGCTCTCCTCGTGTGACTAAAAGCACTAACCTTTACTGACTTACAACTTGACATGATCATTATGCTTTTTTTCATAAATAGATTATTTCTTACCATCAAAGCCTCTCTTATGAAAAACAATTAAAATATAAGCACAACCTCAATTACAAGGAAAAATTATCCTAATAATTTGTAGAAACCTCATTTAAAACAAGGTATGAAGATTACTTTCTCTGTATGTATTTTGGCCAAAAATCATGAAATATATAAAACACCAACTACAGGTAAGGTTCTTCAGTGACTATATACTTTGCTTGTCATTTAAGAATTTGCATGTAATACTATACCAATTATGGTGTTATTGCACCATAAAGCAGTCTTCAACAGCCACAGTGTCTTGCCTCTTTCTATAAAAATAATTTAATATTCTTGTGCCATAAAAAAAAAATCTGCACCTTGTGAGTACTTCTAAGCATTTCTTAGAAGCAATGAAATAAATACACTTTAATTGTTTCTTATACATAGATCCAATTGCAAGTCTGTCTTCACAAACTGTAGGATCTCTAGCTCTGTGGTATTTTAATTAGGTCACAAAAGCAGAAAAAAATATCTACAGAGGCAGTTTTAATCCCAAGTAATGCAAGAAACATGCTTTGAATAGAAATTTTATTTTCATATATGATTGCTTATTTATTTTTTAAGTCTTGGACAACAAACATAGTATACTTACATTCCATACACATATTCACTTAATGAATTGGTTTATGTATAATAATGAAGTGCCAAAAATGTTTTAGCACAACCACTAGTGGAACTTCTCACTCAAACAATAAATTGGGATAAAGAATGTATGAAAAACAATGCATTTTAATAGCACTTTCATTACCAAAGATGATTATTTTTCCTAGGAGGTGATTAATTTAGTTGTTGTTGAAAAATTAAGTTCTAATAATTGCTTTTCAATACAAATGTTTCGCAATCAGTTCTGAAGGCAAGTCCTTACATGGCACAACACTGAATTCAAATATAGCATCATTTCTTAGATTTATTAACACTTCTACAATGACAAAAATCCATTATAAAAATGCTACTTATGCAGCAACTTTGGGGGGGGAAAAAATATGTTCTATATCTTCATTTCAACATAAGGAAGACTCTAGTTTTTATCACGCCAATCTATTACTGCTAAAGTGAAAAACCTCTTCTCCCGCAGTAAGTCTTTTCCTTTTATCCTCAATGACCTTTTTGGAAGTCTCAGGTCACAAATGATATAGCCTGATGACCCGAGATTAGCAATCAGTGAAAAATAGGCTACATATCTATTCTGCCTCCATTGAGTAGAGATTTGACAAAGAAGTGCTTAATAGAATCTCCAGGTAAAATGACAAAGTTTTCCTTTCTGTATGGGGAGGAGAAGAAAGTCCATCTTGCAGGGCTTATATTTAGCCAGTTTCTGGTTAACAGAAACCTCTCAGGATCACGGAAAATCCAGGCTCTGTTCATTTTTAATAACACCATGAAAAAAATTACACATCCTAATATTTATTCACACACTTTTGTAAAGCAAAATTAAATGTATAGATATAGACAGTGAACAAAAAAAATAGTGAGAAACTATTCAAAGGCAGTGTCAATTTTTGCACATCATCATGCTAAAACATAGTCAGACATACACCAGTTTATACTACCTGAAGAAATGGTGCTGGCAAAGACTTAAAAATACAAACCCAATGACTGAAAATGTACAGTGACTTCCAAATTTGAAATGTAATCAATTTTTAAGAAACTAAAAAATTTATTTAAGATAAGATAGTAAACTACATGAATAATTGTGAAAGCCCTATTGCAACTCAAGCAATTGATCTGGCTATCTTTTCTGAACATGTGGTCCATTGCTTGGTCACTGTACCTTATACCAGAACCAAAACAAAAGCAAAAGAATAATACAGTCTTATCATCTACTCGTAATAGTTCAAGAATTTGTTCAGACTGAAATTTGTAGTTTAAGTAGCTCCAGAAATTTGAGCACTCACAGCAAAATACATCTCCTGACTTCTGAAGTGTTTTCACCAGCTTCCTAATTATTTCTTCACTTTTTTTTTTCCTGAATGTACAAATAAGACAGAAACTGCAGAGAGCAAGTGACATGATAAGCTCATATTCCCATTGTCTACTCCAAAAACAATCTTAGCTAAGCATGGTAGACAGCATGCTGGTATTGATTTCCTTCTTCTGTTTACTATTGTGAAATATTTAGCATGTTCTACAGCGATTTGAGGGTTGGGAAAACCTTAGTTAGGAATCATATTTAATAAGGATCATTTCTAATCGGATGTGAAGAAATCAGAGTAGATACTTTTTATGACAGTCTCAGGCTTTTGCAAAACTTTCTTTGGCATAGTTTCTGCTATGATCACATTTTACACAAATACAGTGTTCCAAACATTATCCTCTTCCCTGAAACAGATAAAGACACTTTATCTAAAAGTTTTTAAAATCTATGAAACTCTATAATATATCTGATCTAGTGGAAGGTGTCCCTGCCCATGGCAGGGGGTTGGAACTAGATGATCTGTAAGGTCCCTTCCAACCCAAACCATTCTGTGATCTCTCAACCTTCATGTTAGGTCACCATGTCAGATCAAAACTGCTAACAGGAAGCACGTGACTGAGTGGAACATTTTTAAGCATCAGGAGGTCAGATCCATTAACCCTGCCAGGAATCCATATAGAGTGTGGCAATTTTGGAGCTACGTAAAGCTACATAAAGCTGTATTTTGGAACTGCATAAAGATAACTGAAATATGCAATTATACATATTCATGTCATTGAAAGACCATTATAACGAACATAACACTGTTCCCCTCACATGGTCAGGATACACAAGAGATATCAGAGGGTCATTCAGATTTATATACCACCACTTTTTTTCCCCATACTTGTCCAAGAAAATTACAAAGGATGAATAAAAAAATGCAAACAATTAATTGGGTGCAACCCCACAAGGACAACAACAGAATAAGAACAAGATACCGCTTTTGCATCTGTTCCTCAAAAGCCAGGCATTATTTCTGCTTATGAGGAAAATGCAAGGAGTGCTCAGGCATCTCAACATTTGACACCTAATTCAATGTTGTTAATTGTGTGCATTATTTGTGGATGTAAATTTGGTTCTAGAATGATTATAATACTACATTATATTTCCTTTTAAGAAGTGCTATTGCTTGCTCTCCTGCTGTAAATTGCCTAGTTATACCAAATAAATCATATCAATGCCCTCATATGCAAATCAAAGTAGTATGAACATTTTACCTGTGGGCTGGCAAATACCACAAAGTTCATTGCTACATCAGTTTCTGTTGAACCATAAAACACATCAACATTTACTACATGGATTCCAATTTTTAAACCTTTAATAATACATTAGCCATGTCCATTTTGAGGAAACCAAATGAATATAAATGTAAAGACCTAAAAGAGAATTTCAAATAATGATTGCATGGCTAAGTACTGTAACATGCAAGATTCGTATTTTATACTTAGTGTCCTGGTTTCAGCTGGGATGTAGTTAACTGTCTTCCTAGTAGCTGGTACAGTGCTGTGTTTTGAGTTCAGTATGTGAAGAATGTTGATAACACTGATGTTTTCAGTTGTTGCTCAGTAGTGTTTAGACTACAGTCAAGGATTTTTCAGCTTCTCATGCCCAGCCAGGGCACCTGACCCAAACTGGCCAACAGTGTATTCCATACCATGGGACGTCCCATCTAGTTTAGGAACTGGGAAGGGGGGGGCAGGGAATCGCCGCTCGGGGACTGGCTGGGTGTCGGTCCGCGGGTGGTGAGCAATTGCCCTGCGCATCATTTGTACATTCCAATCCTTTTATTACTACTGTTGTCATTTTATTAGTGTTATCATTATTAGTTTCTTCTTTTCTGTTCTATTAAACTGTTCTTATCTCAACCCAGGAGTTTTACTTCTTTTCCTGATTTTCTCCCCCATCCCACTGGATGGGGGGGAGTGAGTGAGTGGCTGCGTGGTGCTTAGTTGCTGGCTGGGGTTAAACCACGACAACTTAGTCACTTTTTTCCATCAGAAAATATGATCTATAATTTAGAAGTGTAGTCCTATTCTCAAAATATTGGGGTCTTGCATTACAAATCTGACACATAAAACTTTCTTTTTAAAACACAAGTTCTTGTACACATTAGAGTCAGATAAAGTCTGACTTCAATGTGTGCAATGGATAATTATGAACATATTATAATTATGAAAGTATGCTGTAATAATGTAGAAGTAAAAAACAAACTTAAGGACACTTGGAAGCATAGATACTGAAGTTATAGTATTGCACTGCAATGATTTCTTTTTGACAATACTTAGCCAGAGAATTGTTCTTGCATTGCACAAACAACTGTAAAAGCAGTCTGCCAGATTAGCATGCTTCTGAAAAGTGAGGTGCTCCTCTCTTTCCTAATTGAGTGGTTTACTCTGTAATGCTACAATAGAGCTACCTTTCAACCAAAATTAATAGCAGTCCTTTCATGGTATATCTCTCATTTGTAAAGATTGCCAGATGGTAATTCTGGTGAGTAACCTTAGTATTGTTTCTTCCTTTATAATGAATTCTAACATTACAGTCTGGTTTTCCAGAGCTGCCTTCCACCTCATTAAGATACTTGCAAAGCCAAGCACTAGAAAACTACCCCTGAACTCAACCCATCTCTCTAGACTCAGCACAATTTCATTAGCCAGCTTCTCACTATTTCCCACTCCTGTTCCTCAGCCCAGCACCAAAGCTGGAGAGACAGCAACGCTGCAGAGCAGCCAGGGGACATGCATCTATCTGCCAGAGGTTCCGTGCTCAAGTAAGCCACATGAGAAAGCTCAGCGTGCCCAGCTGCAGCCAAATCCCACGGCCTGATATGCAACAAGCTACAGGAATTGCACTGATCTTCACACGTCCAGCCAGCAAAAAGCCAAAAGATTGCTTCTGTTAGCAGTAACGTAAGCTTATGTGTAAGGTACCACAAAACAGAGGAGGGAAAGAAGAGATGAAGAGATTGTATAGAGAGCTAAGGGAGTTGAAAGGGCTTCTACAAAGAGCTAACTCATTCTTCCTCCAAGTATTTGGACCACGTGGGCCCACGTCCGCTTTTGCAAGATACAAGTAACTCCCCACCTATTTCCAGAATTACTTGGTTCCTACAAATAACAAAAAGTGCCTCTGGGAAAGAAAAAGGGAGACAGGCTCTTACCTGGCCATTGTCTTCCCCCAATAAGATCTTTCATTGCAGAAGATGATGCTTCAAGGACAAAGCAAGCAGTCACTGAGCCTCACAGAAATCATCTTTTTCTTGCTTTCTCCTCTTTTGAGGGTTCATTGTTCAATGACTGGACAATATAAGTAAAGCAAGGCCTTAAAGCAAGTAAAGTAGGGACTGAGAACTAATCCCATGGCTTGCTCTGCTGGGAGAAGTTAGGAAAGAGGTCAAAAAGTAGCATCCTATTCATCTATTATACCTATTAGTTTAATTTCCTGAACATAAATGAAATAAGCTTCTCAATTTCCACAGTGGTCAAGAGGAGAGTCACGTTCATAAGACTTTTATCTGTAACACTTTGTTTTCTCATCTGTGACGATAATAGCCTGATAAACTCTTAACTTGCTCTATGCCACTGAAGCCTTATGACAGGAAACACGTTTTCAGAAAAGTGCATATTCCGACAACATTAATAGATTTGAAGACAACTTATTTTTCAAAGCACCAAAGACAGCTCAGCAATTATCTTGTTGAAAACCAAAGTCTGATGACAATTAAACAGAACACCAGATGTACAAAATGACATTCTACTCTGAAAGTCATTCAGCAGCACAGTCAGATTTAGCTACTTTCCATAAGGAAACTGTACAAGAACTGCGAAGAATGTACAGAACTTTGACATTTAACGATACAAAATTCTTGAATGACTTCTGCCGCATGGAGGGTCAAATTTTAAAATGCAGAGTTACTGAACACCAGGGCAGAATCTATTAACACCACAAACATCAAGAGGCTTTCCAAACATGTTTCTGCAACTGTTCAAAGCTATAAATTCCACATCACAGTGAAGTGTTCATC
Source organism: Haliaeetus albicilla (assembly GCF_947461875.1). Taxonomy (NCBI): domain Eukaryota; kingdom Metazoa; phylum Chordata; class Aves; order Accipitriformes; family Accipitridae; genus Haliaeetus; species Haliaeetus albicilla. The sequence goes on along the minus strand of NC_091505.1, from coordinate 6,036,684 downwards.
AAAGGGAGAATGGAACAGCCTTTAAGATGTGATAATTTCTGGTTCTTTAGTGTTCACAATATAAGCTCATACCCTAGCTCTATTTAAATAGCTGCACATTTTGTCTCTGCAAACCTCAGTAGCATTTATATGGCACTACCAGACTTCCAGCTCAGTAAATAAAGACTGCATTGAATGCTGACTAACTTGCGAGCCAGAAACCAGTCTCCCTCTTCCACCCCCTCCCCAAACCTTAAGGGCAAACTATAGCGAGAAATGAGGTATCTCTAGCTACATGGCAAGTGGTGCATCTCAAGCACTCCTGCTAAAATGAGGTTACATGTTTGTATCAGACTTCGGGAGGGACCAAGTCGCTCAGCACCAATGGATTATTACTGAGAGAGAGATACTTTCTGCCTGTTTGATGCTGCTGCTGGAAAGACAAAATTATTTCTATTCTAGCAGGAGCATGATACTGTATTCTAGTCTGTAGATCTGCCAATATTGCCAAGTTATGAGGTCAGGTCACAATGAAGCAGTAAGATAGGCTTACTAAAACGGAAAACTTAAAAGGTCAAGACTTTAGAAGAAACCAAAATTCTTTTGCGCTACTTACATAATGCATTTTCAAGAAAATTTTTAGCATAACCAGGGGGATTAGCTTGTCATACCAGTGCTATTTGCTAGGTTTTAAGTCTAAAAAGATACAGGTGTGTTCACAGTACTTCAGGAGATGAGGCTTTAAGGAAAAAGAGGAAGAAAAAAAAAAGATGCCACGCATTCCCAATACAACTGTGAGCTGGCAACCTGGATCCTTGGACAAAACAACTGGTACTGACCACAGCTATCTTCAAAATTCTGTTGCTCTTGAATTCGTTTCTGTTACAATAGTTAGGTACCATTCTAGTTTCCTCTAATTTTCCTTGAACCATTTTCAAGTGATTTAAAATGCTCCTTGCATCACTCTTACTCTGTTTCACATGTGCAATGAACTTGAGAAACACTGCAATTCTCTTACAAATTGTCACATTTGGGCTTAAGACCTGTTCCCATAGATGTGTTGGCTGTTGCTCTTTTTTGCGGGGAGTGGGGGGTCAGGGTGAGCAGGGAGCATTTAAACCTGGTTTTCTTCCGGTATGGTTGTGTACAGAAAGACCTACCTTTCCTTTATGGTCTCTTTCAAATAATCAAGAACAATTTCTTCAGTCGTAGTTTTCACCTCTAGAATTACTTCATAAAAATTAGGCAAGAAAATATTTTAATAGAAATAGCAAACAAGTCCCACTGAACAACATGAGAGGACTCAGAAGACTTCTGGGAACCCAAGTCTACTTGTCCGTTGCAATGGCTCATTTGGTAATGAACTGGTAAACACGGACAATTCATCCTAAACACAGAATTGTAATAAAGCTATTACAACTTTATCATTTGCTACTTCTCAGCCATAAGTAAATAAAATACTTTTCCTCTATGAAATATCCTTATCTGAGGAAGTACAGAGAACTAATCCTCTCTTTGATCTCTGACAGATGCCACTACCAGAAGAAAATCTGAAGTGGGATGTACATGAAAGAAAATCTCTCTTTGGAAAAAAAATGTTATAACTAGCCCAAACAAGCATTCCAGGTGCAGAAGCCCATTGTAGAGACATGAAAAATTAAATTAATGTTAAGAAATGGATGTAAGGAAGGCAACGTTAGCAACCTTAACATGGATGACCCCTTCAAAAAAATTACAGAAAAGAAGAGGTTTTTGGGTTTTTTTGTCTAACAGAAAAGAGTAGACTCAGTAAGTGAAGAAAGATCCATACATTCAGACTTATCTCCACAAATGAGTGTATCAAAATGTGATCTTCCTCTTCAGATCAGCAACTAAAGGTTACTCTCATTATTTTTAATAGCTAGCCCCAATATCTTCATCTCTCTATGAAACATATTCTAAGATCTGGGGAAGCTGATTATAAGATTCAATAAATACATGAAGAATATGTATAATACGGGAGTGAAACCATATGCAAGGAAAAAGGAGGTATTTTCGAAAGAAAATACGGGCAAGAACTCTTTTTCATGTATTATACTTCCCTGTTGAAAAAGCAGTCTAATTTTACCAATATCTTGAAATAAGCAACTATGAAGCATGATTTTGAGCATTCTCATTTAAAACATTATGCTGAGAGTACTCTTGCCTAAATAGACATACCAAAATAGAGCATTAAATACAGAAGAGCAGTAGCCCACATCAGTTCTCATTCTTTCTAATTATGACATGGTGGTGGTTTTTTTTGCCATTAAAATAAGTTAGATCTGATATGAATTAAGGTGATTATCAGCAAATCTGAGACAGCTGAAAGGCTAAAAAAAGCACTCCTAAAAATTAAGAGTCCCAAGAACTGTGACCAACCAATATTTGCTGCAATTATGAATTAGAAAGCAACTTGGGCTTTAAGTCATTTTAAAGTGCAGTATTTCTCAACTGCAAATCTCTGCTGGCACCCAGGAATGGGAAATCCTACAGAAAGCAGAAGAATGGTGACCCAAGCATCTAGAGGAAGCTCAGCATGCTCAGACAACACCCTTTAGTTGTTTAGTGGATTTCACCCTTGAGATATCTTTTGGTACATAAGCGAGATCATTCCAGATGAGGATAGAGATTTGCAGAAACATATTGTCATCGTGGTACATTTAGTCAGTGTTACTAGAAAGACTTCTGTGAATGTTAGATTTACTTAAGAAGAAACAAACTAACTACACATCCCCCTGCCCTGAAACAAACAAAAAAATGAAAAACAAAAAAAACGCAAACAAAAACCCCCGTGAATAAAAAACCCCCCAAACAACAAAATGTCAAAAGACAACCTCAAAGATGACCCTATTCTGGACTATGAAAAAAGGATATTAATAATAATAATTAAAAAAAGTAATATATCACTTTTTTATGTATTTATAAATAAACAACATTGCAGTAATGTCTCACTTTCGTGAGTGCAAGAACAGATTAATACAGGGTTGGGAGATTTGGTTTTATTCATAGCCCTCTTTTACACAGCACCAAACCCAAATCCTCTCTAGAATTTTCTTGGAACTAATTTTTTTTCAAAGCTCTTTCAGACTTTGGCTTACTGAGATGTGTCTGTGATAAGCTCTCATGTTCACAGTCTCTTCCATTTGCACATCTAGTCAATCGCCTTTCTAAGCTTACTCATATTAAAAAGCACGTCTTCATTTTGGATGATGAAGTATACCTGGAGCACGGGAGTAAAACAAACACCAATTCATACAAGAAGCATAGCTATCTTTTGCATGTGTTTTTAGAAAAAAAGCAGTGGTTACATTAACTTCAATGGCATTTCATCAAAATCACACCACCACAAATGAAATATAATATTCTTGAATTTTAAGTCCACCGACAATTCATGTGAAGCTTAGAGAATAGTATATTAGCATAGTTATGAAGCAGACGCCAGTTCAACACTTATGTTTAATTTAACATACTATAACTTCCAGCAAATATTATACAGCCTTAAATGGATAAACCAGTATAAATTATGGCAATATTTCATATATTTCTTAATTACTTCTGAAACTTGTATGCATCACGTTACATATTGATGATCTGATCCTTTCTAACTTTGCTCAGCCCATATACTGCTACTCTCCCTGTAATTGCTTTTGTTTTGGTTTTTTTTTTTTTTCACCTGAGCATATTTGGGAATAAATTATTACATGATTAAATTAATGACCATACTGAGACAGACCAAGGTCCATCTAGTCTAGTAGCTCAAATCCAACAACAACCAAAAACTTATGTCCAGGAGAGAATAAGGCTTACTACATAATAACTCTTTTCAGCTATAATCTGCCAGGCTCCAGTGCAGCTCAGGAACCTCCTAAACCAGAGGTGGTATCACTCTGTTGCAGTGAAACTACAAGTGCCAGAATCTAGCCCAAAGCTAAGTGCTGCATTAATTATCTAAAGTTCAGAGAAACTCAAAACTGATAAACAAAAACATTTGTACATGTGTGAGAGAACAGAATAAAAAGTAGCAGTTGTATTAAAAAAATCTTCCATAGAAGTATTTTAATAAAAATCTTTGGAGTGTTTTCAGGTAAGTTTTTTTATCTTTCTTGATCTTGAAGTGTAAAGCCACAACTCAGTCCTGCTCCCATGTATGTGTGTGTACATACTCCCTCAACTCCACTGGTATACGTGCAAGCCTTGTACATATAAGCATATTCATCCCCCTGCCTGTTAAAGAAAAAAAAAAAAAAGGGGGCAAACCCCACATATAGATGTTGTTTAGCTCTCCACATTTGTTGTGGAGAGCTGTCTTTGTAAAAACAGCTATTTATTACTTAACTGCTTATAAGAAAAATCATCCTTTAACTGCTAAACATTATGTTTTCTAAGATACATTATAGAATCGACATATTATCCAAGTTGGTTCAATGCCTTGTTCCTTATCAATGTTTATAGCCACAGAAGTGCTGTCAGGACCCCATATTTTACTTTGTTTTAGCTGATACCACACTTCAGGATTTGTGCACTTCAAGCCATCAACTGCTCCTAGATTGCCATCTTCTCAACCATTATTGCTCAATTCTACCTCTCAATGTTGCAAATTCTCCTTCACTGCTGCTTTTTCTTGAGCATTTGTAGATGTCCCGTCTTGAAGTACATGGGTGAAAGACAGGGTTGGCAACAGATTACTTTAATGCCGTTATGTTAACAACACTTTGTTTTGATTAGGGGACTGTCAGAAAGTCACCTGGTAAGGGTTTAGTCAGGGACTGCATCCAGAGGTTATTCTGATTTAACAACTACTGGAAATCTTTCTTCGACAACTATTTCAATGCTCAGTTTGGTGATGAAAAAAAGAACTAGAGGGAACTCAATTTTTACTTATTAGAACTTTAACAGTTGATGCCTTACTATCATTATTGTTGGCTCTATTTATTGCTTTGTTTTGAGCAGCAGGTAGTTCTGATTAACAATGCGATATCAGGAATCACTCCAGAGCAAACTGAAAACAGTAAAACCTGTCGGATGCTTGCCAGCAGATTATGAAATGGACCATACACACGCTGGAAAAGCTCAAGTGGAGTTCCAGTTGTTGGCAGCATCATGGCTACTTAAGGACATCACATCAGAGAGACAGGATGAATGCACAGCACTCATCTAGAAAGACTTGGAAAAGAGCAAAAGTTGGTGTCAAAGGTAGGAAATAATCTTTCAGAATGCTGAAGCCATGGAAAAAAAAAAAAAAGAGACAGAATCAAAACCTGGCTGGTGCAATATGAAAGTATAGACAGGCCAAAAAATGTTTAAAGCTAGTCAGTCTTTACGTCCAGTATCAGGTATAAAAGAAGCACTTAAAGAAGATAAGGTGATAGCATGAAAAGCTAGAGTACTCTAGCAAGTGTTTCTATAAGCTCAGTTCAGAGCGGTCAGGCATGAGCTCAAGTTGTCAGATACTTTAGCACTAAGAATTGCATGTTTGAACCTTACCAGTAATTACAGTGTCTATATGCTTATTAAAGACTTTTTACCTACCAGTATAACTGCTAAAAATAGGGGGTTTATTAAATTTCATCTTTAATAAAATTCCATCTTTTCTCTCCTTTTTTCTCTTTCTTCCAAAGGAAAAACAAAAGAGGCTCAAATATTTTACCTAAGGTTTTTTCCCTTCCAAAATAATAGAATGAAAGACATTAGCAGCCAAGAGAATCTGACAATACTGGAACTTTCTGAAACGAGGTTTTGCATATCTCACTTGGCAGCTGGCAGCAGAATGTGACAAATGAGAATACTCACTCGAAGCTGCTGGCTGCCAGTCATGAGTTATCTTATTGCTTGCAGTGAGAACAGACCACAGAAAAAACAGGCAAGCAAATAGGCCAGAGATACAAGGAAAAGACTAGAGAAAAAATTTTAAAAAGGAAAAAAAACCCCAACAACCAAACAACCAAAGAAACCAATCAGATGATGAATGCAGTGGTACTTGTACTCTCGATGCTTTATTTAGCATTGAGAATTCTTGTGTCGCATTATCACAGGTTCTAATGAAGGTTATACAAAATTAAAAACACGGTCCTTGCTATGGGCAAGTTTTAATTTGTTCCTCTGTTCATCTGAAGTGTGTCAACTTTTAATTGTTCTTTTAGAGCATCTTATGACTAACTGAAACTGCTTATTATAGTGGAAGGCCTATAGCTAAGCCCAAGTGGCACCTATCAGACTGTCTCCTAGTTGCGATATTACTGACTACAGAAAATATCCTGGCCAAATAAACACTTTTTCAAACTGAACCATGAACTCAGCTCCCCTTCTCCCTCAAAGGAAGAATTCAAGTGAGGAATGAGGTCTTTTTCTCATTTTCTCCTGTGCTTAACTTGTCATGTATGCTTTTACGCCAATATTTTCTGCATTGTAACTTACTTACTGTTAAGCTGATTTCCCCCCTCCCCCTCTAAGAGTCCCCTCTTTCCCAGTCTTTTAACCATTCACAGACCATTAATTTGTTCTTAGAATTTAAGCATTTTCTTCACACACACACACAATTCCTACTATTCCCTACCTCAAACTGGCAACTGGTAACCAAGGGAGAGACCAGATGACAAGGTGGCATTTTCAGAAGATCGTTTGCTTAATGGAAAACATTGCAACAACAAATAAAAACAGAGGGAGCTGTTTTCTAAGCAGTCTGGAGAGCTGGATTGAATATTATTTTCTGTATCTTGCTCCAGCACCATGACACTGTTCATCCTTTCACAGGGCTTGTGTTTCCCCTTGCAGCCATGGCACCTGCAGAAAGCCAGGGACCAAGTTTTCCTTGCTGCACCTTTGAAACAATCAGGGTTAATGCTCAGAAGGAGGGGTGCCAAAATGGAGCAGACCGTTTGTGGCTTTTCTTAGGTGCCTGCATTCCTCCCCACCTCCCTCTTAGCCGGGGCAGAGTCACTCTGGCTCCATCTCGAATCACCTATGCTTACTATTTTTATGCTAAAAGTATGTAGATATTTTTATGGTTAGTTGCACTGAAGTTTGAAGAAGCAACAGATAAAGAAACAGCTAGCACCACCACCTATTGGTGAAAACAGGTAATTTTAAGTTATTACTTTGTATTATATTATGTAAATTTATATTTGTTAATGGTTCAGGTTTTAGGACAGATATTGTTTAATCTAAAAGCTGAGTGAGTATGCTTAAGACTAAATAAAGTCCTGAAAATGATAGGTTGCTTGTTAAAAAAAAAATAATACAAAAATTAAGGGAAATAAGTACCAAAGCTTTCTGTAATCTTTCTGTGCAACAGTAATGAAAGCTGGGAGCAGGATACCATATACACGTGGTTTCTTAGGCTTTTTTTATTTCATTATTTGGATTTACTTAAAGTTTAGAAAGACTTAAAAAAGGTTATTTATTGCCAGAGACTACCACAATTACAATCCCTGAAAGGGATTTATGACTTTTCAGGCATTTCATGACAATATACAGGAACTTCTCAGAATAATATGAGATTTTAGAAAGCAGAAGAAAAAAAAAAGATGACATCTAGTATCTTCTTAATATCTGGCAGTTGTAAGGATTCTACTAAGATTTACTCCAACGTAATAACAAAGAAAAAGAATCTTGTGGCTGATTACTTTTGCCTTCTTAGATTATGGAGCTAAGATAGTCTTACTGAGTATTAGCCCCTGAAATACATAAATATTTTTTTCAGGACTAAAAGAGTATAAGGGGTTTTTTTCAGTGACACCATTATCTCCTGCTTATCTGTCTTTCTCCTTACCTATCAATGTCTTTAATAGCAGCAACTCTGGAGATTAAGAGGCACCCCAGGACCGTGTTCAGACAGTACATGCCACAGGATAATATGCTATTTGGTTAAACACTAAATTTCACTAAATGCTATTTATTGAAAACAGGTATTCCTCCGGTATTTCTTAACAGCTTAAGATATAAGTAAAGAACCTGAACATTTTAAAATAGCAATGTGAAAAACTGATTCTGCTTTGGACTGACACCCGAGGTATAATATTTGAAGATACTCCTTAATAAGATGGAATAAGAGGTCTTGGAAATGGATCCTTCCAGTAAGGGGAATAATAAAACCTGAGCTAGCACTTACCTAGACATGCATTAATTCAGCAGCATAGTAAGTGAAGAGATGCTTGTGAGTATTGTTTTGAAATATTAGTTAATTTTCTCCATCATTAATAAATAACAACTTCTTTTGAAGCACTTGAAGAAAGAAATTTTGACTGACTACACTTGCCTAGGATCCAACTGCTTAGAACAAAAAATGCTGTTGCTGATTAAAGCCTTGCTGATGTCTAGTGAAGCCTCTGTATGTTTTCCCACATAGATAATGTCTGAGAAAATCTTGGATAAAGAAACAGAACAAATACTGGAGTTACTTACGTTCATTGGCAGTAAAACAGAGGAAGCTTTAAGGCGTATTCCTTCAATAACTTTTTCTACAGTAGATCAGTTTCCTTTAGAAGAAATCTATTTCAAAGAGACAGAGCAAGACATCAGATATGAAAAGTTTCCAGAAGTTACCAAAAGGAATCAATGTGCGAAAAGCAGGCAAGGGCAGAGCCATGCTTTAAATGAAAAGAGATCTTGCTTGGTCCTTGAAAGAGCAAGGGACTTAACACCCTACTACCTTCAGCAAAGGATGGAAAGCAACGTGAGCATTCCCAACCACTTTCTTTCCCGTCATATGCCTGACTACAGACAACTGTATCCTAATGAAAAAGGTTAAGATCCCAGGGTTGTGCGAGCATATGGTTGCATCTATTAACTGTGGTATTGGCGCAGTTTAAAACAGCTATTACAGAAGTGTTCCAATTTTCTTGGACATCATCCACTTAAAAACATCCAGAAGACACAAGCACAGTCTGATGGTCATTATGCATGCAGAAGCTGATTTCTGATGACAGCTCAGCCACCTATCTTGGGAGCTGAAGTCCACTGAAAGAGAGAGGCTCTTACGAAAGGCAGCACAGAACGCCTGGGTTTAGAGCCCTCCTCCCTCACCTTACCGTTTTCATGAAACTGTTGTTGTTCCTTGGCCCCGAGTGATCATAGTCAGTTTAAAGCACACCATTCTACAGGCAAAGTTAAGGATTTTTCTACACACATGTCATTTTACATACATCTACAGCAAAATCATTTGCTGTTTTGTTGCTCAGTCAGTCTCATGTCCTGTCAATCCCAATAGGGACATGCAGAAAACTGAATTTCACTGATGTGGAATCATCACTATAAAAACCAATAGCCCCCTCAAAGCAACCTGCTCTTCTAGATCTGCATAAAGATAATATTTTCAGAAACACTAACCTCAACATCCACTGCCTCCCCTTCACAGACTGCACAAACACAACCACGTCTCACGTGCAGGTTTATATATCCTAATCAATCAGGCTGATTTTAATTAATCCTAATTGTCCTATTAGGGTTCCTGGCTAACAACAACACAGCAAAAAGGATTCCCTAAGCAGCCTAATTGACTTAATCAGCTGCTTAATAATCCTTCATCAGGCCTTTAAAATGAACTAACCTCTAGTTCATTTTAATAAGCATATTGAAGAGGAAGATAAAGCTAACTTCTTGATTCTAGGAGTCAGATTTCATCACTGCAGTGAAGAGCATGGCAGGCAATAGATATGTTAGGATCCATAGATAGAGAAGGACTGCATTAGAAAGATGCGACAAGCTTTCCTCCAGGCATGTATAAGCAACAGAGGAAGTTTAAAGAGCTCAAGCTGCATTTTCCCACAGGGAAACATGGGATTGTAATCTTAGACTACAATTACAGTTGTTGATGGGTCTTCAAAGGCTAGTTGAAGGTACTGTAGGTATTAATACAGTCATGAATTACTCAAGTTAAAGTAATGTGTGAAAAACTAGCAAGCAATTTTGCAGTATTTTTAGTGTTGAACTTCTGATAGTGTATACATTTAAGCTGTGCATAGAGATTTACACAGTGGTGGTGGGAAGCAAGCTAAGTGCACATGCTGTGGTTCTGACAGTGATTTGTATCCTATTTTGCACAAACGAAAAACCTCACTTTTTCAATATTTTTTGTGTGCTAAAGTCATGTCAGCTTTCAAGAACTCTAGCTGTGCAGCTTATTCATCACACATTTTCCCTCGTTACTCGTATTTGTCTAGCAGTAGGAGTATTCCTGGCACTTTACAGACAAATGACATGATACATTCCTGACCCAAGAATTTTGTCAGCTGGGCTTTAGGTCAAGATTTTTCACAACCATCAAGTGTTTAAAAATGCATATGAAGCTCAACAGGATTTTCAGAATCACCTGTATATTTTGGGGGGTTTTGTTTGGGGTTTTGCTGGGGGTTTTTGTAAGTTTTATAAAGCATTGTAAAGCACATATGTACATGTAGATATAAGCCCTCCACTGGCTCTATCTTTGCATGTAATACACGTACATAGGACTTCATATTCATTATTTCACTGAAGACAGCAAGATCAGCACAGGGTTAGCATGTGTGAATCAAAATGAAGGATCTTAATCAGGGTTACGGTGGCACAAACTTTTGCTTCTGATCCTAGTAAATATTTATTCATATAAGTAGTCATTAGTCCCTCAAGGACTTGCACGAGCTATATGTTGGAAAGTCTACAAGTGCAAGCCAAAGTAACAAAAGGTCAATTGCAAGAGCAACGTGTATTATTTTCTTTTGGCCTTCTGATTTATTAAACATTTTAAATTATATGAACTAGGTAGCATGAAATGAAGTAACAAAACAAATTAAGTGCGGCGTTGCTTTTCTTAAAGTTATTCATCCTCAAAGATCAGACCACCCCGATGAAACCAAGTTTGGCCCAACTCAGATCACGCAGACTGATGCCTTTCCGACAGGCTGTTCAAAGTGCTCTCTAGAAATATTTATGTGAAGGCCAAATGCATCCTTAAAAAGCAGAATTTGGAGTTTAAAAAAAAATACTGAATCCCTTTACCTCCAGCCTGCTTCTGTCCAGACAATCTTCAGCTGATGTTAGCGTCTCCTCTTTCTCAGTGAAAGCAAGAGGCTTGAGGTACCAACAGACACTACTGCCAATTCCAAAATGGGCCAAGTGATTTGCTTAGCCAGCATTCCCCATGCAATCTTCAGAACCAGTAATATGCTTGCTCGGCATAGTGTGGGTATACCTCTCGGCAGGAGTCCTAACAGTAAATAGATGGCAACATACCATTCATGAGAGTCCCTAGTTACACCAGGGGCTTATTATCCTACTTGGAAATCCCTGATTTCAGATGATGATGTGATTCTGTCCTCTTCATGACATTTATTCCCCAAAATGAAAGCTAGAGGATGTGTGAGATATTATAAAGATACTCCAGTCAGTTAAATTCAATAGAGAGCAGTTTTCCTTTAGAATAGTTACAAGCATCAAGACCGAACATGCTGATCATTCAAAAGTTAGCGTTCCAACAATTTTATTGTGAGTCAGTTGAGGTATTTGTTTCAGTGACTTAATCTAGTCTCACTATGAGCATTATAAATTAATAAGTTCTAGTAGATGGCAAGAAACCTCTTCTTTACCTTGAATATCACGCTCAAGGAATACACCGGAGTGTAAGAAATGCTCCGAGACAGAGAAATTGTTTACCTAGCCCAGGAGTCTGTCTTGCGTACAAACAATAGGAGAGGACCAGCAGGAATAATCCTGCCCAGTCCCTTTAGTATCCATTTATACACATCGTCCACAAACCTAGGTTGTTTTTTGAACCTGCTAGTGCTGTCTGCCTTCACAGCCTCCTGGAACAGCAAGCTCCAGAAGCCAGGACCACTAAACCTACCTATCACTGAAGAAAACTCCCCCCCTCCCCACATCTGCTTTAAGCTGTTCTCCTGCTAGTACCATTAAGTATCCCGAGTTCTTCTAGTACCGGAATCAACAACGGTTCTGTATTCAGCTTACCAACCACCTCTGTAATTTTGTAGATCTCTATCCTATGGTGCTCTCAGCTTTTCTTCCCTCCAAAGTGAAGAGTCTCAGACTTTTTAGTCTTTCACTGTGAGGTGAAAGACTGACCTGCTCTGTACTGCTCTGCTGTAACCGTGCCCAGGAAGACTAGAACAATACTCAAGATGTCAGCGCAACAAGGCTTTATTTTTCATTCTGAATACCACCGCTGTATCAGCATTCATGCAATATTTCATTTTTACTAATTTACTGTGACATCGGATTCAAGCGTGTGATAAACAATTTTGAAAGGCCTTGCTGTTCGTAGTGGAAGTGCCTACGTCACCTTGAACAAGAATATTAGATACAGACTTTTTAAATATGTAAGACTTTTGTCTTTTTCATTGTAACTTAAGACAGGACCTTCTCCCAGATTGTGTGCAAGACAGATGATGCAAAAGTAAACCTGCCTGGCTATCATTACAAAGTGGAACTAATAGAAGAAAACCTTTCCATTTCTAGGCTGTAGAGAAGCACAGAGGGAAGTTTTCTGGATCCGTCTCCAAATCAGTCTTTGTCAACAGTACATGGATTAAACAGTCTTTCTCAGGAAGCCCTACTATGCATTAGGTACACGGAAGGGAGATGAGCAGCTGGATACACAGGTAAAAGCTGCATTTTAAAATGTTTAGTCAGAAAATTAGATTTTGAAGATGCACTGAAGTTTCATCGCACTGCTCAAACTTCTAAACCACAAAAGCCAGCCAGGCTAAATGATGTATTTCCTTAACTAAAGAATGCCATATGTTGGGGGTTTTTTATCCATAAAGGTAACCAGGTAAAACATGAGAAATTTTTCAGGCAGTGAACAAAAGTACTGACAGAAATGGAGATCAAATCTGAAGTCAAACGCAAGTACATCACTCAAAGATGAAGATATTCACACAACAGTATTAAAGACATTGAAAAATGGAAGTAATACAGGTGTTAACAAGTATGTACTATGTTACTGGAGTTATCACAAATGAAAAGTGGTTCCACAAAAGACCTCAGAACAGGGGGGAGGGGCAGATATCTGGATTTGATTCCTCACTTAGTGAGGAAAACACAAAACAAAACAACCTCAAATCCATATGTCAATTATTTGTCCAAATGACAAATTTCTTTTGAGTCTTACAAACAGAAGAAATACAAAAGCTACTTTTTCAATAAAGACACTATTATAGAAGGAAAAAAAACCCAACAAATTAAAAAAACACATGACAAAAACCCAGATCGCAGTCCCTGTGCAGTCTATCCTAGCAGACTGTGCTAGGCAACACCAGTCAGATTCTAACTAGTGTCCGCAAACAGTGTAACATTCAAATTAAAATATTATGGTGTTCCTGTTGTTGCAAAGGTTTTTCTTCAGAGGGGGATCTAACTTTATGCTATGCCTTAAAATAAAGGGTAGTCTATTAGCTCCTAAGTCAACAATAAAATTCCCATTGATTTCAGGAAAAACAGGGTTGTCACAGCTATTGATTCCCCTAAAACCATGTACTTTAGGGATATTTGAACAAAGTAAATTTTCCAGAAAAAAAACCAAAACCAAAAAACCAACCAAAACATATCTCCCCCCCCCCCGCAAACACCAACCCAAAACATACAAATGGCTTCTATATCTGTCTCCTTACACCTCACAACCACATTCTTGACACTTTGATCAAGTAAACTACAGAGATCTTGATATTTGCCTATCTACTAGCACACTGAACTAGCAATAGCTGCTTAAAGCTAGCCTCATATTGGGAATAATCCCTTTACTATGTTTCACACCTACATTATGAAGGACGCAGTGAAATTCAAATATTATTTGTCCTTCTGCTGTACATTTAAGAAAAACCTCTCAGTTTAAGCATTTTGCAAGTATTTAATTTTTCAAGCTCACTTTGATAATTATTTCAAACTGATATGACAGTATGATTAATTCCTCTATAAAAGGCCGAAAAAAATGACAAAGTGTGTTTAGACTTTGCATATACATACAAATTATTGAACTGCTGATTAACATAAAGATCTTGGATGTGGTAACAGCCAATTTGCATGCGTACCCCTTCCAATATTTTTTAGAAGTTAAGACATTTCACATTTAATTAGAAGCAAAATGATCAAAATAGAATTCAGAAATCTGAAGCTGATTGCTTTGTAAACCCTCTATTCTGTGGTTTGGCTGGACTTATTTAATGGAAATAATATATTTCCAGGTTCAGGATGAATTTCAGTGTGCTTACTGTACATTAATAGCCCAAAGAAATTCAACATTAAGTTGCTGTTGAAATGAAACTCCTGTAAATGTGCTACCATTCTTCCATTCAATAAAGGTCAAGCTGTTAGTTGACTGTCATTAGGCATAGTCTCTTGACTGCTTAAAGGTTATATAAATATTAAAGTTTATGAAGTCAGCTAGGAAACTTTCTTTTCAAACAACTTGCTGCATTATTTGTATCTTTTCCCAGAAACAATTATACATCATTCAAGAGGGTGATGTGCTTTTCTTTTGAGACAAATACCTGCTTTTCCATAAATAATGACTTTTTCCAAAATCACAGTGAGCAAATAAAAGGATAAAAATCTTAGCTAAAAATGATGATTCGTATGCTTATTAAAAAAAAAACCAACCCAATGCCACCCTATGACTTTATTTCATTTATCTAGACTCTGAACAGTGTGGCTTTCATTATTAGGTTACAATAGATCAAGATTTACGTTCACACTAACGTTGCCCTCATTTCCATTTATATTAAACTGGTATTTGTTTTTTTAAAGTAGGCACATGAATGAACAGAAACTTGCCCAATCTCTGTTTGTTCAGCTTGTAACTTGCACAATAGCAAATTCAATCTTGTTAAGAGGCTTATTCTTCCATTGTAGAAGTTACTTGAATTGCAAGAAAGTTTGGATCTGCATAGGCTACATGTTTATGTCAAAGGAAAAAAAAAAAAACCAAATTAGGGAAAGGGATTTTTTGACTTGCACTAATAAATTGCACATAACTGGCTCATTTCAAATATCCTTTGCCCATTTTATTACAGAGCTAGGAGAAATGCCTTCATTTGACAATAGCAAATGGAAGTTCCTCTGACAACACTGTAAGAATAACAATGAAATCGCTTCCCTCCCCCACCCCCCGGCTCCACCAACTGCTAAGGCAATTTTTCACCTGAACATCTGTCCTTGCCCACTTATCAGAGAAGTAAGTAAAAGCCAGCACTCCTAGCGTAATACTCTGGCCACAGGCAATTAATGAAAAGGCTATCACTGATGTTAATTGTTCACTTGAATGATATTCCTAGCCTAGCTACTCGCTGGCCCTATATTGTACTCTGCAAGCTGTTTATACTCTTTGTTTTCAACTTCCCTATTTGTCAAATGATAGAAATAAAGTAGATCTATCTCATAAGGATAAATAGGGAGTCTCATTTTCAGACTTCTAAGCCTGAACTTTCACTAATGTTACCTGAACAAAGTTATGGGAGCAAAATACCTACTGAAACAAGTGTAGTATCTTGTAAAGCACACTGATGAAGTTGAACTAAGATTCCAGGGGAAAAAATGCAAGCTTCTGTTTATTTGTTCTATTTTCCTCAGTAACAAAGGAAAAAGACTATTCTTCAGTGCTGCTCACTTCAGAGCAAAACAAAAAGGAGCATTCAGATATGTGACTAATCAGAACATGTGCTATTGTTGAATGTGTCGGATGCCATTTTTTCCTTTTTCTTTAGTAACTCCTTAAAAATATTGAATAAAAGCATTGTAGAAGTTTCTGGTCACTTCCCATTTTCTGTATTTTGGTGTTGGGTTGTTTTTTTCTGAATAGATATATATTAGCTCTGATTATAATTTTTGTTATTGAATCTATGTCATTCACGCAAATAAGAAATCTCTTCAATTTCTTAACAATTTGAACTGGTTTATAATTGCTTCTTCATGGCCACATTTGCTTCTCTACCTCCTACATAAACTCCCCAGAAAACAGAAAAAGTGTGTGTGGGGTTGTTTAGAATAGAAAGGTGATATTTTTCAGAAGATAAGGAAAGACTAAATTTCCAAACAGAATATTACAGTGAACAGCTAGAGAAAGCAAACAAGTAATATTTCTGGCATTATTTTGGTTTTTTTATAATATGTTTTTTAATTACAGTTGTTATTCTCTCACTGAAGGGGATGTATACTAACTGCCAGTTACACGTTGAGAACAGCCATTTTCTAATGAAATAAGGAGTATCTAGACTATCCCAGTGAGGCTAAAAAAACCGAGTTATCTTACGTTAAAGTGAAAGTAAATACATAAATGCTTTCCTGTGCCCAAGAGCACCATTGAGAATTGGAGTGCTAGATCATTAATTTCTATGAATAAGGAATATTCTAAATGTTTCTCTAAAGGAGTTTTATAAAGATTCAGGGGTCATTAAGATAGAAAGTTATCTTTTCCTCCTAGAAAGTGACACTTTGGAACTTCTATGGAAATGACTATCTGAAGAAAGATATGAACAGACATAAAAATAAAGTGGTTGCTTAACCATTAGCTGTATCTTGCAGCCAACTCACCAGAATGATGAAACTTTCTCTTGCTTTTATGCAAATATTCCAATATAAATATACAGGAATTACAATTCACTGTGATATCAAATTCACATCATGCGTCAGCTAAGATCTCTGCAGTTAAACCTTCTAAGCTAACATTGAAGAATGGGTGAAGTAAAACACATCCAGCCAAAGCTCTGATCTACAAGAAGTTGCAGAGAATGTTAACCCTCCTAGTTGGTACTCGCTTCCAAGATGAATGTCAATCTATGATTACTTCTTGCAAAAATTAGTTCATATTACAAAATTCAGGAGGAACGACAGAGCTTCGGCACATTCTGTATCTTCTGCCTCCTAGCCATCATCAATGGCCTTTTCTGAGGATTTCTATTTACAGGCAGACAGAAAATCATATGGTAAAGTTGAGAGGTGGATCAACTGTCAAGAAGCTTAACCGTATATCGGAAGGACTCTTTCCAGTGAGCCTTATTAATGCTCCTCCATGCTGAGATACTACCAACAGATATTTTATTCAATTAGACTTTTAAGGTCCATGAACAATAAAAGAAATTGTGGTGTTTCTGAACTACGATTTTTCTAAAGCTTTAGAAAACAGAGGGGGCTAGAGCATGCCTGAGATTAAGGGTAGGAGGGAAAGCATCTTCCTAGAGTAACTGAGGAGGTACCAACTTGGAATAGCTTATTTCCATTAAAAGAAACAGTCTGACCACAATAATTAGCTACAGTTACTATTGAAGGGCATTCACTATTTTACATTATAACCATAAGACATTTTAGGAAATACCAGACTACTGGTTTTACCAAGATCTTACTATTTTACATCTAAAGGAAGTATTGCTCCCTATTTAGATGACAAGGCCTCTAGATTTTCCCCAATTTCAGTAGTAGAATACAGTATGTCATGGGGAAATATGTCAATCCAATTACTTAACTGAATTTTAGTCAATTTTCACACACTTTACAACTTAACCCCACCTCCCCAAACATACTTTTGGACCCCATATTGATTTCAAACACAGCAGCTGCTTCTAACATCTCCCTTCCCTCACAGGCCAAACAATTATAGATAATTAAAACATCCCTCATTGCAATATTTAATCGTCTTTGCTCCTAGATCTAGCAAGTAACTGCAGAGAGGTAGGCCAAACTTAGTATTTAGTGCTATGTTCAGTGCTAAACATTTATTTCATATTATTATTACGCTATTTAGCATTTACACCACACACATTCATTAATTACGTGAGCAAAACTAGGAATATACCAAAATCTTGCTGTCTGGTTTTGGAGAACTGGCCTTATATTTAAGATCCTTCAAGACCTCTAGCAACACAAATAAACAAAAAAACCCCACACCCAAAAGAAAAAAAAGCCAGTCAGCTGTAAGACTGCAGTAACAAGCAATTGAATTGTAATCCTTAAACATCACTTTTAATATACTGCCAAACACTGGGTTAATTATCAAAGTTATTATGTACCACACACCTTTCAGAGCTACAAAAATAATTGAATTTTCCTGTGGAAATATCAGCTCCAAAGAATATCATCATTAGATCTTGAAAAAGAAAATTAATTAAGTATTTAAATGCACAAGACCAACATGCTCAGACAGACAACAAAAGAGTTTAGTGAAAAAAGCATTATAGCATTTTGATGTTTCATTTTTAAGGCTACTATACTTAATAAGAAAAATCCATTGCAAGATATAGACTGTGAAGCAATGTAGCAAATTAATGGCTAGATAATGGGCCTGAAGGGGGAAACAGAAGCGGTAACAACATTTTAAGCAGCAGCAAGTCTCCATGAAACCTGTCCTAAATGTGTGAGCTCACTGCAAGGAAGAAACTCTTAAACAGTACAGTTAACTTGTGATCTGAAGTGATCATGATGACTAAAACCAAACAAAATAAAATTTGGATTTCAAGTAATTATTCACGCCTAATTTTTTCAGTGTAACTTTTCTAACTGGAGAAGATGTATTTTTGTTTGCTTCCCAATTTTGTATTATTTTTTATGTTGTAGTTAAGGCAAAATTCATTCTAACAATGGATAATTCATTTCAGGTAAAAGGCATTGATTTTGGACAAGCCACATATTTAGATTAATAATTTACTGCATCAGTGTTACAGACTACATTAGGTTGAAGGAGCAGAAGAACAGATTCCACAAATTTTCATTTCCATTAAGTTATCATTTTGGAAGCGATACAAACACAAACCATTTTCCAAGCTGAGGAGTTCTTTGCCTATATAAATCTGCTGGATTAACCTGGTGGTGTATGTCCTATCCCTGGTGTTTGTTTGTTAGCTTTATGAGGATTTTTGTTTGTTTGTTTTCCTGTAAGTGGTGTCTGCAATGATTGATGACAAGCTATTTGAAATAATGAATTACAGTGCAAGAAAATTAAACTGTATATAATATAACTAGGGCTAATCCTGGATCTATAACCTGCATCTTCAAAAGGTATGCAGATACCTCAGTTCTATCGTGGAGAAATGAGGACTAAGCATGTTTAGAGCTTACACAATTTCTGAGACTGGAAGATTTCATTGACTCCTGATGACATTTAACAATGTATTTATTAAACCATTTGAAAATGGTTTAATAAATAGTACAGACTGCCAAGCTTAAGATCTATTATCTCTTCCAAAACGAATCACCTGTGTACTAGAAAAATACTTAAGAGGCAGGGAAAAAAATCCCCAAATTTTTAATATTGAACTTTCCAGAACTACACCACCATCTTAAAGATTCAAACCTTTACACAAACATTTCAATCAATATAGACTTTGGACATTTCCATCTCTCAGAGGAGACGGAATAGCTCGGTAGAAATACGTTCCGATGGCTGAAAACTCATAGGGAAATTTTTTTTCTAAGGACTATTCGGTAGATTAAGTGTCTATCTACCATGTATTTGGTTCCCATGTGGACACTCCTAGTGCCCAAAAGGAAAGTCTTTATAGGAGATAGCTAATCAGCTTCAGATGTTTTCACATAGCAAATTAATGTGGATAGTTAACACACTGTAAATTCAACATTGCTTAATAACCCCATTTATAGATAAACCCTAATTAAATGCTGCCACTGTAGTTATTTTATACTATCAAGTAGCTGGCATGTTGAAATGGGTGCAAAAATTACTGTTGATTCAAATCTGTCATGTCTAAGATATTCGGACAGTATTTGCTCAGTTTGTAGTAAAAGGACTTTTATTCTCAAAGTTGTCAGAGCTACAAATTCAAGTAAAAACATGAAAGTTGATCTCACTGTTTTATTGCTTGTTTTCCTTTGTCCAACATGCAAGTAGACTCGATTCTTTAACTGGAGCCTTTATTTGTGAAAGTGCCAAAGAGAATCCAGCTCAAACACACACAGCACTGTTGTCCCTGCCGTGGGACTAGCACAATAAAAACTAGCAGCTACTTGTTTCTCATCAAAATACACACTTAAAACTTAGCTACATGCAGACAGCAGTAAAAATTTGCCAGGTTTAAGTGCAATTTTCCACCTAAAAGCAAAGTTAAGAACTTTTTCCTACAGTATTTTCAAAAGCATAACTCTAATGGGAGAATAGAACACTGGTTACAGTAACACTCGTGATTAAAAGAGAACTGCTGCAGTCAGTGATTTGCATTGATTTATTTGGCAATATGGAGTATTAAAAAACTTTTAGAACTCATTTAGTGTACTGCAGGTGACGTGATTAAATATTACTGTAGAACCACAGCTCCCCAGAGGGCTTAATCAATACATTTTTATGTTTTCCTATCATATCTGCCTTGCTTTATTTTCTCTGAGCATGCTCTGAACATAAGGGGTAGGTGTTTTATATTCAAGCAAATACGGAGAACTGGTGAACCCAATTACTCTGATTCTCATCATTTAATTTGTCATCTATGATGCAAAGCACATTGTAACAAATTATATTAAGGAAACTATTTACAATCTCCACCTACATTCCCTTCCAATAGGGGTTTTTTTTGTTTTTTGTTTTTTGTTTTTTTTTTTTCTAATAGGTTTTTCCCTAGAGAGTCTAGAGTATTTTTCTATGCTATGGAATTGCAAAAGTCTATCTGAAAGTCTGTCTTGAAAAAAACCCAAACAAAAAAACCAATATCCCCAAACCCAAAACACCCCCTCCCCCAAACCACACCTGACAAAGGGGGGTGTGTGTGTGTGCGTGCAATCACAAGTCTTACCCAGTAATACTGCATGTTATTTTTGCCATTGTTTAAAATATCTATTTTGCATTAATTAAATACAGTGAAATGTCATTTAAATTAAATGCAATTTAACTGAAAAATTAACAAAGTTCACTTTGAAGATCAGTTGGGAACAATATGTTGATATAAAAGAATTACGAAGAATTTATGACAACGCAATACTTATTACAAGTTATGTTATTGCCTTGCTTTCTAAAAATAATTTGTACTTCTATGATATTTACTTGTGATAGTATTTTTTATTTTCATGCATTTTTACTATTCATTTTTATCCACAAGAAGTTATGATTTAAAGCCTTTAAATTCTGTGATTTATAACAGCCTTTAAATTTTATTTGTATTGAAGAAAAATAAGAACACAGGCAAGGCTACTTTCTAAAGTTATAAGGTCAGTGGTAGAATGGAATTTTTCACTAAATTTACTAAACCTTCCAAATAGAAACTGAAAATAAAATAATGAGACACAAGCATTGCATTAATCTTTAAAATGCTATGATTTAGCAGGACTGTGTTGTAGACAATAAATTCCAAAAAGTTACATGAGCATAACAGCAAGACTAACATTTTCCAATGACCCATCTAGTGTTACAAATACATTTTTAAGGAGCAAATGGAATTGGGGCAGAATTGTGGTGCATAAGCATGTTCACCATTTATGTAACTGAAGGATAATTCCAAGTACAAACCATCCATGTTCCCCCTCTGTCTTCCAATTCTTTTTCCAAGAAATAATAGTGTTCATACATGATCAGTAATTTGACATAAGGATCAAATTAAAAAGAAAAGCTCATTTTCACACCTGCAATTTCTCTAAAGTCAAAGCAAACACATTACAAGAGTACATACTACATACCATAGATTTGAGTGATCCCTAAACATGACTATAGATTTGAAGAAGATACCCATATAAACTAAAAGTTAGCGTAGCAAAATAAACATTTCTCAAGGGTGAGTTTCTGCCTGTTTAAATCGCTAGCTGTAGGACCTGACCACTAGTCACTTTTCATAGGAAGACTGGCCATCTTATCTACAGGTGTATTCAAGAGGATTTTAAACATTTCATGATTATGTTTTGGTGAACTGCAAGAAAGAAATCTTTTTAATCTCTTGTAGGAAAAGACTAAAGTGTGTGTACATTAAGAGCAGGAATTCAGAAGGATACATAAAGAAAATGGAGAAATAATAAGTTAAATGCCAAGGGATTTTTGTTGCTGCTGTTAACAGTCACTTTGATAACAGTTTCTGTACATAGCAAAAGCAATGTATTAAGTCTGTAACAGAAAATGAATAGAAACATTTTATTTCCCTCCACACACAACATATAGCAGTGAAAAAAAGAAGGGTTTCTGCTATTTACCTATTTTGGTACCAAGTTTTATTGTGTTATAATCCAACTACTAATTCTACTACCCTTGTCTTGAATTATTTTGCAAACACAAGATGCCAGATTCCTTTACCCTATTGATACTGAAGCAAAAAGGACCAAAAAATTCTCATAGCATACACAGTAAGGAAGTCAGCAACATAACTGTAAAACGTTCTTTAGATAGAGCTAGCACAGCAAATTTCTATATTACTAGCAAGTTGAAAACAGGTGTAGTCCTTAGTTATGAGGCTCACACATTATATAGCTCTTCAGGTTTTTTCCACCAGATGGCAGGTGAAAGTTTTGATTTCCATATACAAATCTGTTCTAGCAAATTATACTAGTACTACAGTTCTCATAAGTGGCATCTTGAGTCATTTACGCTAAATGTTTTGAGTCACTCAGAGGCAGGTCGTTATAAGGTATTTTGCTTCTGGATGAGTGGTAACTTAAATTTCAAAATTAAAAGTGCACCAACTAAAAGCTTAAATATGAACCATTCAGATTACATTGTTTTGGAAAAATAAAGTTGAGGGGGAAAACAAATATATGCTAGGAAGTGATGTATTTCTGGACTGAACAATTTTAAATACAGCCAAGATGATACGAACACACTGTGATTCTTTTCCTCCATTACATTTATTCACTTCTGGAATTGAATCAACTCTATCAAGCTCATTCTCCTTTTATCTAATTATTCTACATCTCTAATATGATTTTTAACCTTAGGAACAAAGCCATCACAAGGAAACGCTCTGAAAATACCAATAGTCTTCTGGTTTAAATGGAATTAGAAATTCAATAAAACAAACCAGAAAACTTAAGGTTTTGCAAAACATTAACTCCAGAGCCTCAATCCTGTAAAAATTAGTTTTCTCTGTCCACATGAAATGTCTCTAAAGACAAAAGGGGTTTGACTTCTCTCTCTTCACAATAGAAAGACCTTCTGGCTAGTGTAGGATCAAACAGCTTAAATGGTGTTCTTATGGCACATCAACATCAGCAGTTTAGTTTTGGTTCTCCCCATTGCCCCCACTTACCATGCTGCAGTTGATCCCAAGGAGCAGACTTGGAGCGCAAGAGCTGTACGCTTCTCAGACGAAACTACAGGAGTACACCTAACATGCTCCAGCCACTAGTGGATATTCAGCCTACACAGCCAGCATGAAGTAAAATCCCTGAAACACTTGCAGGGTGGATGTTGGTTCATCAGTACCAGCTGTTTCACTCAACAGCTCTGCCTCACTTGTGCACAGCCCTAAGTAATTAACTTCTAGATACTGAAGTAAGCCACAGGTGTTGTGGTTTAGCAATCATTACTAATTGTGCTGCCCACATTCAAGTAGCCTAAAAAAAAAATATTATTATATACTTAGCCTTCCCCAAAGAGAGCATAAATGTTCATAACAAAAATGTCAGGGTTATGTTGAAATAAAGAGCGTTTCTTGTTGCAGTGGGGCATCTAAATTATGGTTGCTTGGTCATTTTTAGTGAATTTTATGTCAATTATGTACAGCTTTTCAATATTTGGCCTTTATTTCCTCTATTCTCCTACTTAAATATTTCAGAAAAAGAATTTACAAAAAAACAGGACATAGAATGGAAAATTACCAGGCTGCTGAACCCTCAACAAAGTTCAGCAAGCTGGATTTATTAGATTCTAGACACAAAACATTATCTGGAAACTGAATGGTGATATTTATTAGAACTGAACACATTTGCAAAATAGATCTAAGCTATACCTAATATGGCTTAATTATAGTAATCCACACAGTATATTTTTATCTCAATGAAAATGGATGGAATCATATTCAGAAATCCCTGTACAACAGGATTGAAAAATACCTTTTAGGTTTTTTATGCTGTTTTATAATGTAAGCTATGTATTTGACAGTTTTATACATGTTGTTATGTTCCTAACAACATCTCTCTTCCTAGAGCTCTGCCTTGAACTTCAGCAAAAGAGTAACATTACCTTAAAGGTGGTCTTCATCTGACTAGGGTTAACTATTAACATTTAAGACCAATTTATCTTTAAAATCATATTTTATCATGACACAGTATTTACATGAGCTATATAAAGTACCTTTACAAATACACTAGATGGTAAATACATAACAGGATACTTCATAATTTCAAGAGAGATAATAATGTTTAGACTTATACGTTTTTGAACTGTAACAAAATATTGCTGACCCTCATTTGTTTCCTCTCTTAAAATCAGCAGAACCTACGTTATTTAAAGCTCTTCCTTCCAGCTAGAGCTTGGACTGGATTAGTCTGACTAAGCTGCTATACATTAGGCAATTTTTTATATAAAACAAGGCAACCATAATTTTTTTCATCATCACTGCTCCTGTTTCAAAAAAACAAATTTTTGTAGGTCAGATTCTGTGGAAAGAAACCCCAACAATAAAAGCATTAAAAAAACCCCAAAAGACAAAAAACAGCCCCCCAATTTACCCTTACATAAGGGTACGCATGTCTATGTACACAGCTGGTATTACAGTGGTGAACATGCATTTAGCAGAGACCTCCATTTCTGATGTCAGCAGACAACACTAGTGACAATCAAATGGCACGTTTAAGCATAGACCAAATTAGGAAAGATGTAACCAAACACCTTCATATCACCCATTGGTGATCTGGTCAGAATAGAACTTCTGTTACCACAGTTTTTAAACTCCAGCTGGTCCAAAATATCTCACTATCCTTCCTCACTAACAGTGACTGAGAGAAACACACAAACCTTTTCCATCTAAAGTAGTTTCTCACAGAATATTCAGCTAACATTGAAGTCCCAGCCCTTACTATCAGTACCTGTGGCTTGGGCTCAGGGCATTTGATAACCATCCAGTCAGAATAAAGCCTAGTGACAAGTTTGCTCCTCTTACGCAAAGGGATTTTCTTTAGGGTTTAACATCTTTCAACTATGCGGGTCACAAAGTACTCTCAGGGTACTCCAGGACTGAGGAACTCAATCTCAGCCTGGGGAGACAAATCTTATTACCTTTTGTTCCAAGAGCAGAGCGCATCCATTCATATTGACTTTCATAACAAACATACAGACACAATGCTATCTAGAAACAAATAAACTTTACCATAGTCATTGTCTCTTTCTGAGAAAGAATGACAAAACAAAGTTGCGTCTGATTGTCACTTTGCATAACACGCTCCTGCCAGGTGTAGTGTTGAGCAGAGTGAAGAAAAAACGTATGCACCATAATATAACCTATCACCCACACGCAATTAACTTGAGAGGAAAAACTGTTTTTGAAACAGTACCAAAGATGCCAAAACAAAGTCACCTCTGATGTCTGCACTCCCCCTTCTGCCCACATACACAAGCTATCCCACAAACTAACATCAACATTTAAGACAGCTGTTCTGCAGAGTCTACGGAGGCCCATTCAATTATCCATTTTGCCAAACATTGCAAACACCTGCCTATCTCACATTTGGTCAAATAGCTGGAAAAATGGCTGAAAGCCTAACAATGGGGTGCAGATCTTACCACTGCAAGTAACTCCCTAGTACTCAGTTTGATACATCACCGATTAAACTATTTGAGTAATAAAAGGTGAATGAGCAGTTCAGACTAAGAAAAAGCATCTTGCTCACCTCCTGAAGGAAGAAATTATGTAAGCAGCTACAAGAAATGGGAGGTGAACAGTAGGCAACAGAGCAGTACTTTTCATTGCATCTTCCAGAAAACTTCTATATATTTAGCATTCTGTTGATGCCTATCATAGCGATCTTTCTCTGAAGCCTTGTTTATCCTCTAAATCTAATCTAAATCGGTATGACTCTATAACCAAAGCAATAAAGAACAAGCACAAAATTACTGAAAAGCAAAGGGGTGTCTTTCCTAAAACACCACAGTTGCATACCTCAGTGGCCAAATGGGCAATTCTGTGCCTGTTGAATACATGAACTAAACTGCTGCTTTGATAGCTCTCGTTCCCAAATTAGAATGATTAAGGAATCTGTACACTGAGCGTTAATGCCCTGGTAACAGTGTTAGTCACAATCCCTCCTGTCTCCATGTAGGAAGAAAAAGTAAAAAGTCATACTACCTGAATATTAAATAAATAGATGAATGACCCTACTTGCTACTCTTCTGATGAAGAAAAAAATGACAACATAATTCACTAATTCTTTTAATGTCTCATTTCACACTTATGAAGTAACCCCAACCTAGGCTAACCTAGAGTAACTTTAAAAAAAAAAAAAAAGTTCTAGTAAGTCCTGTTGAAGTCTTTCAATTCTTGGCTGAATAATGAACCACCTTGAAATGAGAACAGTTTGAATTTTATTCATTTATTTGGTATGTAATTGGCACCTTCAAACACAAACCTCATCCCTGCTACAAAAAGTTTGCCATCTGAGTTAGGCGACACACTTCAAAAGCTGCCAAAGGAGATGGTCCAATCTCAAAATGAAGAAAATATATCAATAACTGCATTTATTATAATCACACTTACATCTTACTCTGGTGAAATGAAGCTGAAGAAGGAACTGGCAGAAAGGCATGACTGGTCCTTTGCCAGGCCACATTGCCTGCAAAGTCAGACTGAGACAAAGTGGTCAGGAACATGGACTACTGCAATGAAATACAGGCAGCAAGAAGAAATTGGAGCTGAGGGGCAAGGAAGGCAGAATGTTGCAATTTTAAGATAAGGACAAACAGATTGATTTGAAATCAAAAGGGAACAAGCATCGAGGTCTGAAAATTTTGATTGGAACAGAGCAGCTCCATTGAATTGCTATTTTCCTGCTTTACATCTGCAGCCTAACGTCTGCCATTTCTGTGCAGCTGTGCAGTGCAAAGGGTGAACGTAATAAGCTTTTCTCTAACAGAGGGGATCAAGGTCCTTCTGCTACTCTTGGCCCCAGAATATACTGATAGCTCTGGCTCAGATGAATAGGAAAGCATGGATGCTGCCCCTAAGGGCACTCACACGTGTGGCTCTGGTACCTGAATTCCTACTCAGTAGCTGTTATTTGGGGCTATGCAATACAGCCGGCTTTCTAACAAGTGTGCAACAAATTTAAAAATTATGGTTCAGCTTTTTTGTTTAAGAGAAAGCCACATTCCCAATAAAGGAATCAGTCACATAGGAAGCTCTGGTAGGATTAGAGCTAAGGTGATAATGGAAATAGAATTAAGAACTGTAGTATTACAATGATACTTTGTTAAGTGCAGAAAGCAGGCCTGTTTGAATCAAAGAGAATATATTTTATTTAAAGAAATGTTCTTAGGGAGTTTTCAAAGGAGCTGAAAGAAAACAGCTTTCTCTTTCAGTTTTAAATAATGCAGTTTAGGAGATAGGCATTTTTTATCAAAAAGAATAGCAATTTCTTTTTGATAAGAGAAGCATTTAGAAATCGTCTCTGTAAATATGTCTCACTACAGATTGAAGCCAAATCCGATGAAAATGTTTGCCAGGTCCAGCAAGAGCTGGGCTACTTTTTATATTGATCAGATATGGAATTAAATGCCTTTAATCATTGTTGCAGAAAAAGCAGTCAGCACACAA
Organism: Haliaeetus albicilla; assembly: GCF_947461875.1. Lineage (NCBI taxonomy): Eukaryota > Metazoa > Chordata > Aves > Accipitriformes > Accipitridae > Haliaeetus > Haliaeetus albicilla. Next base: position 6,009,046 of record NC_091505.1, on the reverse strand, counting down.
GCTACCTGCACAGTTTCCACTTTTTATTAGCCAACTTTGTACTCTTTAGTCTTAAAGAACTAATTACAGCAAGTGTAACACTTGTATTTGCTCTGGCTAAAGACAAGATTTTGTTCGGTTACAGCGAATGAGTGTCAAGGAAGGTAAGAACATTTACTACCAGTTGCATGGTCTACGTGAAAAGCCACACAGATTGCAGTCCAGGCATTCTGACATGATATCGCTGCTCTGTCTGTCAAAACCAAACCCACCTCATTCTGCAGAAGCGAGCACAAAGCAGCACACTGCAACCGCAAAATGACACAGTAGGGAAGGTTCACTAGCATGCTGAAGAGATTCTGAGAACTGCACCCTGAAGATTCAGTTTTAAGTCAGCAATACGTACCAGCTGCATCAGCTGTGGTAAGAAAAACAAACGTATACTTAGTGGTGAAACATCTGACTTTTTCAAACTAGATATTTCACACCTCTGAGAAGTACCTGATGAGACAAAGAGATGTTGGAAAGTACAAGTCAAGAAGGGCAGGTGACTCCCTCATCTGGATTTACAGAAGACATACAACCATTAAGTAATGAATAAGTTCTATTGTCCTCTGGTTTGAAATGGAAATTTGCTAGTATAGCAGAAATGCAAGAGTTAACTTCATTTTTTGCAGTCTGCAAAAAACTGGAAACAAGGAATTGAGTGGGAAAGTAAACACAGCTGAAAAAGTTACAGACAAAACCCCTACATTTCCATGTTTTTTTCTAAACTATCTAAAGTAGAAGACTCTGTTGCTTGATTTCTCTATCAGTCACTCATAATTATAGACACTTTCACCCCACACAAATTAAAAAGATATTCTCATAAACTAATACTAGAGGCCAAGAAGAAAACATGAAGTGTGAGAATCAAATTATTTCCTCAGTGATACTGGTGGCAAGCAACATACTCTCCTGGACATGTAGTATCTACTGCAGAAATTACAGTGCCTTTCTTCTGTCAGTCTAATACAGAACAATTACTCTGGTAATAATCCATAAAAATAAAACTACCACAGCTAGTTGATAACTACAGTTAACCTAGGTCTAATAACAGTGTTGTAAATCTTAAGGAACAGAATGGACCTACGTGACAGTCTCTCTTAAATGGTACAAACACAGTCCAGAAGAGGAAGAAAACCAAAACCAAAACACATCAAGCTGCTTCTTTTGCAGGTTTTGGTACAAGTTTTTGATCCAAAAATCAGCATTTGGGCATCTTTTTTTCTGAATCATTACCAAATCACAATGATCATAAATCAGAGGGAGGCAAGACTTTAAAAAAATCTGCCTCACGTTAAGATTTTTATATTTAAAAAAATGATAATCTGTACTCTTCTTTATACAACCAGAGCCAATATTCATTGAATTTCACTAGGCTGAAACTTAACCTCATATGGATCGAAACAAAATACGTAACATTAAATTTTATTTTGGAATACAGAAAAGTACTAAGGAAAATTTATGAGTAATCAGAAAGCCAAAGGGATGACATTAATAAGAATAAATGTGAAAAATCCCATAATTTATCTCATAACAATCAAATGCATTGTTAATCAGTGACTTTTGTTACAAGGACAAGGGAAAATGCAAGCATCCTCCCAAACTAAGATCTCTATTCAGACTGCAGACAACTCAGCTCTTAAAAGCTGTCTGAATCTGTGAATTTGATTTCAGTACTCTCTAGAAAAGCACACTGTACAATCTGTTATGCCTCACAATCCTGGGAAATGTAATGCATATATGTCTATGTTATGGAAAATCATTGCCATAAAGATATCAGAGAAGATCACTAAATGCATACGTATACTTTAAGATATTGGTATGGCTAGCTTAAACTAAAGATTATTCTTTGGGTTACTCAGAATTCCCTGCGTCCTCAAAGGACACATTCCTTTTAGTACATTAAAGGAGCTCATTTGCGCAGCTAATTCTAGACGTTTTGTTCGGTTGTTTTAAACAATGGATCTGGAATTTTTCCCATATTACTTTTCTGCTCCTCCAATATAAAGCTTAGTAGAATTTATAAAAGATTGGAGGAACATGAAGATTGTCCATGGTAAATATAGAAGTCACTGGAATATCAGCTGCGTATACCAACTCTTAATTTGCTCTACAGTTTCATGCATTAAAGATTGCTGGGTGAGGCATCCAAAAAAAGCTGGCTAGATCAGCTCCTTGTGACCCACTTTTCTTTTACCCATCCGCTACCGTACTGTATGTTACATGATGACACGACTGCATTTGTTTTAGAAAGGATAAAACGTATATGAAAATGCACTTTCTTACTGCTTTCCCATTTTCCCAGAACCTTCATTAGCATTCCTCCTTCAAGCTACTAGTGTGTTACTTAGTATGAATGGAGCCACACTTGGTCCAATACTCAATTGTTGTTGTAAAGTAATTGGACCCCAAATGTACCCAAATAGTTTCCAGGCTACCAGCTGGATAAAACGTTCATTGCTTCTTTTGTAGATATTTGGACTCTGATTTAACTCTTTTCTCTCTTAAAAATCAAAAGAGGCAACATATTAGCAGAGGAGAAGAGAGGAAGAGACCGAGTAATTCAGTGTTATGTAGACCTCATAGTAACTCAAACTCATAATTATATATGAAATGGAAGCGTCTGTACAGGGTATCTGTCAGGCTCTGTAACACAGGTGGGTTTGCTTCCTCAAGATTTCTCTCTCTCTTTTTTCTTTTCCTCCTTCATCAGCATATTAATGCTCTTCATCGTCATTCTTTGGAAGTGTGACACATATCACATTTCCCATCCTTCTGAGCATATGGTCTGGAACTATTCAATAGCTGCAATATGATGATTCCGGGCTGCTGAGCGCAACTGATTGGCACATTAAACTGCTGGGAGACTCTTATCTGGGGCAGACAGGATTCTTTCCAGTGCAGTCCTAAGGGGCCCTCAGTAATGAAAAATAGTAATTCTAAGTCTTTTCCACCTGTCTGTTGCCAGGCATTTTAAAATGGAGTTTCAATAGTTTTTCTTTCCCCATAACCCTTATTAAAGGAAATCAAGTGTAAGCCAGAAGAACTTGGAGAGTTTCACTAGAGACCCTGCAGTTATCAATTTAAGAATAGGTTTTTCAAAGCTTATTTAGCCTTGCTTTTAACACTGTAAAGCAACCTGGTGTACAAAAATGTTAATATGAATAGGTATCAAATTGACTAAATAAATACAGCAGTATGATGTTTGGTTTACAATAAAAAACCCCTCTTATTTTAAAAGAGATTTTTCCCTTTGTTATTGAATCAATAAAAAGTAATTAAAAAATAATTTCTTTTGCGTATAAGCAAGAGTAAGGAAGTGAAAATCTAACTGAAGATATAAAATTTACCAGATCTAAAGAGATTCCTTCAACTACTGCAGCCTCCTTTTAACTGTGATTATAGTAATAAGCACACATTCTTTTGCCAGGAACAATGAATCAAGCATTTGCCTCCCATCCACATCTCTTCACCTAAAGGGAAAAAATCAGCTTCCAGACTTGTGACTCTTTACCAAATAAGGGAAGGATTTTCTGAGAACAGTGATTTCTTGAGGAATTACTGTAGGAATTAGATACCAGTATCATGATCTAAGAACAGCGCTTTTGTGGTTGACATAGTAGCAGTTTAAATGGTTTACATGTATTGCCTTTTAACTCGGTAAGATAATGCTTCACTTTCTTTCATCTATAGAAGTAGAAAAACTGATTCTTTTCACCTCAGTATAAGTTTTATTATGTTTATATCCTTTAACAGTGGCTGTGTTGTTCCCTTCCAGGACATAATGTTAAATCCTGAACAGATATAAGGATATACAGGACTTTGTAGCAGATATACCTTCAGCAGTAGTGCCCAATACTAGGGAAATGGAGCATCACTAAGAAGTCTTGGAAATATTCTTGACTGCTTTAAATATTTTATGCACACAGTTTTCTTACTTATGATTTAAACTTTAGTAACCTTCCTTGCACTGGATGCTTCACATCTCTAAACTCTAAATAATAGTTTCTGGAAGTTTATGAATTTGCCACTCTCTCATGGTCTTGCAGCTTAGAAAATATGGATACAGAAAGGATTTTATTCCATACGAGTCAGCCATTCATACTACATGAAGTGTCGGAAATTAGAGTTATTACTTTTGAGGTTGCAAAAAGATTCCAGAGAGAATCCATACACAGGTCCTCTTCACAAGTATTGCTAAAATTTGCAATTACTGCCCGTTTGCAGAGATTAGCTATTATCATTTTTGTTTGAAAAACTTCTCAGAGGAGAAGCAATCACTTTATTTTAAGGCTGCTAGAAAGAAACCACGTGCATAAGTGCTTATTTTCACATAAAGAATAATATTTAAATGATATGCTTGTCTTTTTCCCTCACATAAAAACTGTGTGTTAACATTTACATTCTTCATGGACTAACAATTTGTTTTACTTAGTTTCCAATGTTTATGTGTTAAAAGTCTTATTTTCCTCCAGCATCGCTGCACAGTGAGGTTCTGGCAATGTTATTTGCGTTCAGATTGGTAAAACTGAATTCTTTTCAATGGTGATATACTAAAGCAGTTGGATGCATTAACATTTGTACAACTCTCCTGCTGGATATTTGCAAGACCCCTTATTTTCCTGTTTATCTATAAAGATAAAATCATTTATTTGGAGAACTTTATGAGTGGATTCTTGCAGAGTAATCTGCTGTGAGAGACAGAGCTGTGGAGCTCAGAAGGACAACAGCCTGATAAGGAATAAGGAATATCTTAGATACACAGTTGTAGGTAAAAAAATTTTCCCCATTTTACATTTGTTCATGTTTCTTCTATACATGCTTCTCTGCAATATATGAAAGAGTCAAGAATGACTTACTAGCAGTGCAGTGACCAGCAGTAAGTATGATAATTATTTGAAGCGGACTAAAGGGAAGCTTTCAAATACTGGGCACAAACTGTACTTTTTGGGGGCTCTTGGGGAAAAAACAGCAGTTATGCAATTCTATTAGACATGTTCTACTCTATTAGACATGTAATACAGCTCAGTAGGTAAGCCTTATTCAGCTATGTATAAATAAAATTATCAGTTTACCAATTTTATAACATGCCTTTCATGTTTAGGCAGCTATTATGTCCTACTCTAAAATTAGAGAAAACAGTAGTACAGGATCAGAATTTTAGAGTGTTTTGTTTCTTCTGCACAAGGGCAGATGTCACATCACCAGTATGACGTGTTTTTTTCAAACATAATAATACAAAATTAGGAGTGGCTATGGTAATCCCAAGTGTTCAAGACTTGGAATATCTGTGGTATGTGCTAAATTTTTCAAGCAGCTTAAACTGAGTGCCTTTTCTCCTGAATGACTCTTGAGGGTTGCTGAATTGTATTTAAAAGTAAATAAAAGACCTGTTTTACTAAAAGTTTTGCTGACAGAGTTGTGAAATTAACACTGTTGATTTTAATACATTTAATAAAACAATGCTATCAAAAATCAGCAGCAAAACATGAAACATTGTCTCTTTTCTTATGTGTTGAGGAGTACACTTTCATGAAGAAACCTGTACATTATGAAAATCTTTAATGAATCAAATGTTTGATTAATTATAAGACATACTGTAATTTGGGGAGATACTTAAAGGAGAGCATGATGAAGGAAAATGTCCTCATCTCTTTTGGCTTCTTCCTGCTCAAATCTCAGAGATGTGCTCCTTTTCCCACCTTGACTAGGTATCATGTTCCCTGAATGACTTTAGAAGGTATTCTTCCTTGAGTCAAACAGTCTGTCATTAGCACAAAGTAATCCTTACTATAATGGTCTTTAATTGCCTTTAATTATTTTATATCTGAATTACCGTACACTGCAGGACATTTAAAGCCATAATAATAAAATATCTTATTACAGTGGCTTATTGAAGTACTACTGGGCTTTGACTTCTGGGAATCATTCTCAAGTCCAACAGTAATTGTAAATCATTCTGATCTCTACCGTGTAAGTCAATGGGGATATTGCATAAGAAACTGAACTTGTAAACTTTAAAACATTAATTCCTACTAGAACCAAAGGCACTAAATTCCTTCACTCATCCTACTTGGGTTAGGTGAGGGCTCCAAAAGCAAGGTGAACATCAACTATGGCACAAAATCAATGCTTTCTTTTCTCCTAAATGTACAGTATTTGTGACCCATAAAACCCTGAAGCTAGCCCAGTAAGACAAACATTGCTGTGTAGTTATTAATGCTGCTTATAGACATGCCATATCCTGAAATCACCACTTAAAATCTGTGCTTTTAATCTGGGAAAGTTTTAGGGCAAGGTTATTTCTTGAAAGGCGAAGATAAAAAGCAGCCTATCCTCAGCAAGATCTGAGGTAGCAAAATGATCATTAGAAAAGTTGTTTAACATGTTTGCTAAAAGCAGTAAGTTTTTTAAAAAGAAGTCAACTATATTAGCAGCAGAGGGGGATTTTAAAAGTATTCAGTAGTAACATCAGTAAAGCAGTTAAACAAACTCTGAACAATGACAATATTTTCTAAGGCACTGTAAGCAAGGTGCACAGGAGACATAGGACTGCCATCGTGCGGACATGGTTTTCCTATATAGTCAGCACCTCATCAACATATTATTAATACTCCTATTAGTCCGCTGTACAACTTTGTGCATGCCTCCTCTCTGGGCCAAAATGTCAACACCTAAAAAATGCAGGCAGCAGTGCTTCAGCTATATGTGGGGACGAGTGGCCTATGGTTATCTGGTGTCCAGACTCGGGAACAAGCATTCTCTTCAAAGGACACAAAGTAATCAAAACATGAGATGCTGTTATTATTTGTTTGTTATGCAATACATACAGCACCTCGTATTCCCAAGGGCTGGGTGTGCTGAACACCATGAAACTATATACAGGAGAAAGCCATAGTCCAAGACTTGGACTACCCCAGTCTAGCTGCAACATGGCAACAGCAGAGATGGGGAGATCACTTCTAATTCGTGTCACAGCTGCCAAATTGCATCAGCTGCCCATGTCCTCTGCTTTGTTAAGCCATCATTAAGGGTTTGAATCCGTACAGACTTAAGCAACCGACTCTTAATGGGGCAGCAGGACTAGGAAACAGGCAGTGCTATCACATCGCAAAGCTAAAGACAGCCCCATCGCTACCCCCACTGCCCCCCTCCCCCCCCCTTTTTTTTTTCCATTTTTTGTTAACAAGCTTACACATTGCAGGACACGTTGCACTTCCAAATGACATGTCACAATTACTTTTAACCTGAGGAAAGTCAAAGTGGTCTCCCATAAGGTAGCAAATTGAATTAAAGTACACCAAAAGCTAAAGACAGTGTTTTACAGGAACTTCACTGGAAAAGAAGACAGGCATCAGAATCTCAAGACAGAATACTAGACATCATATCAAATAACTGATCAGTGGTTTAAGATCTTCAGATGGTATTTGTAGTGACGCTACAGAAAATAAATCAATAAAACATTCTGATTTCAAAGCATTTTTATGCATCTTAAAGGAATTTACTTAACTTTTGTCTTACTCATCCTTGTGATCATTCTTTTCCTGTCATCAGGTACCTAAGGCAGATCTCAAACAACTGCAAGCCTCTCCACTGCACACTAGTTTTAGCATCAAATCTTTTCTGTTCAGATGTAACACAGACATTCTGTCAATATTGTGTCACAGAATGTGCCCTCAGCAAGCCCAGTCTTTTCATTGTATTGTATTTTATTTTGTCTTTCATTAATAATGTGTATTAAGAATCACTTATGGAGAAGACAAGCAAACATAGACTTTGGTCTTTGGAAGAAGAAATGTTTGTTAAATTTGTTGGCTTATGCCTACCAAACCAGCACAGCTGAGACTGATAAATAAGAATTTGATTAGCATTCAAATTATAACTTGTCCATCCTCTTCATAATGACAGCTTGACTAAGATTGTGTTTGTCCATTTTCAGAGATGAATAACTGTGGCATTTAGTAAAGAAGTGAGAAAACCATGTTTGGTTTTTAATGTGCTTTAATGACTTTCTTGGCCATGGTTATTTGAAGAAGTGTCTAGCCAGCTGCCTTTATTTCCCCTTCTGTTATATTATGATCTCTCTCTAAACAATACTTGAAAATGGCCCATCTGAACAAAATTCAGAAAGTGCTCCAGAGCAGCTGACTAGAAAGACAAAAGAAACCGTGCCAGTATCACTAAGCTAAATTCAAGGTATGTGAGCAAAGTAGTTTCAGCAGAATGATTTATGGTAAAAACCTGGAGAAAATAATTTGTCCTCAATCTTCCTTATAAATAATTTGATTTATTTTCAAACACATTATAGCAGTAGGCTCTTCTTTTCCTCTGTCCTGAGGCATGAGGCATGTAGTGTTGTTAAACACATTTTCAAGAACGCGTTGCATTATGCATACATAATACACAAGTAAAGATAAGGGAACTGCTTTATGCTGTAACTTAGAGACGTACCCTGTATACCTGTACAAGCATACATGTGAGTCACATGTGAACTTGACTGCTATGTGACCATCAGCTCTGAAATGCAGGTCAGAAAGTATGTTTCTTACAAGTGTGCTGCATATTAATCATTCTGTAATGAACATGTGTTTTTTAGAGCACTGCAGTAAGGTGGTATGCCATCCACGATGGTTTGCTTAAACCATTCTCTGTTCTTCTTCATCACAATGAAGCAATATTTCCACAAGTACCATTGCCTCACTTTCCATAGGACATATGGCACTCTAACTGCTATTCCCATAATCTTACTCCATACAGTTCTTCCCATATTCTTATTCCATCTGGTGAAGAAGTAGTAGGAGGAGTATTTTATGAATAGAAACCACTGTCAAGTGGTAAGGCGCAAAGAGATGAATTGACCAAAGAATGAGGGAAAGTGCAACAGATCTGATACTATGTATGCTAAGCAGAATAAAAATCACCTGTCCCCGGTTTTGTTAGTCTTCACATGAAATGTTTCAGACAATTTGTTAGTTATCAACAAAATCACTAATCAGAGGATATTTCGCTGTTCTTCAGTGTCCTTCTCCCTTCCACAAACTTCCAGGCTTTATTGATTTAATTATACAGTATGGTTTTTTACTCATCTACATTACATATTCAAATATTACATGCTAACATAATTCAAGTTAAATTTCTCAAATGCACTTAAAAACTAACCCATTTAAAGATATGTAACTAGTTCGTCAGAAAAAAAAAAGCAGTGATTCCTCAAAAGATTACCCAGAAGCTGAGCTGATACATTCAATTCACTCCTTTCTTTTGCATTACAATTATCTCCAGTTTTAGGGATGTCAAATTTATATGAAGATGGACTTTCAGCTAAATGGGAAACTGCCCAACTGCATGCTACCAAGCTATTTGAATATGCTGAATGTCAGTTTGATGATTGACAAGAAGTCAGTCTAACTTTTAGAAATATAGAGGAATGTGTCTTGAGGAATATATGTTGCATGCTAAAAGTCACAAAGCTAAGAATCTAAGAACAGTGTCTGAGAACATTAAAGCAGTATGGACTAAGAAAAGTCATAACCTCAAACAGGAGAACAATTGAGTCTACAGTATTTCACTATGGGGTAAAAAGTAAATAATGCCAAAAATCATTCTTGTGTAAGCTATTTATTTTTTCACATTTTTTCACTGCTTAAATGTGCAGTCATACCTGATAACTGCATTATAGACATAGCCTGATATCCATGACTGATAAGCAGAAAAATCTTAATTGGGCATACTAGCAAAATTACTTCTTGCAGCTTCAAACCCTCTCCATGCTGCACAAACGGCTTACTTGAAGTGCTGCATTCTACAGTATGATATTTAAAAGTGGGCTGAAATGGTGCAATAAAGGAAGGTCAAATAGGTGAGGCCAAAAATCTCATCAGGTATCTCAAGATGTTGTCTCTGTTCATTACACAGAGTAGTAAGTCAGTGCACCATGCAAATCAAAGTTTATATAAGCATTACACTATCCAAAGACCAGGCCTAAAGGCAAAAGGTTGTGGCCATCTAATTAATTGTAATAGTCCTCTTGTGCAGTTATATAAAATCCTACCTTAGTAAAATTTCCAAGATTTAGCAAAATATTTGTGAGTTCTTCAGCACCTGACAATTTCTTCTTACTGAAGATCTGGGAATGCATCTCTGTGCTGAGTTACAAAAGGCTCTCAAGTATGATAATTGAAATGAAGAACTCCCATGTGGCACCAGATTCACATTGGATTAGAATGAGCAAACAGGTTTCCTAGTCAATGGAGTATTTGTTTTACATTCATGTAAAATGTATTCATAACAAAGTAGTTCAGATGGTTCAAAAAGCATCTACTTTACACTGTTTTAACCTTTGTAATGTAAATCAAAATATCCTGCCTATTAAAAATACAAAGCCAAGAACTTCTGCTAGTCATAAAAAAAGATTTAATAAACATCTTTTAAAGTAGCAGAGGTTAGATTGAATACTGCCTGGTTTAACACAAATTCCTGGCTTACTAGGGGTTCTTAATGTTACAGTACATCTGGTGTAATTGGTGTTAATGTACCAAAATTCGATACAAGTTCAGAGTGTGGCTTTGCAATGTGTGGGAAGTATTATATCCACAAGCAAACATCCTCTATGCATACAGTGCAACCTCATAGAAAGACTTCTGAACTGATTTTTTTAATCATCTTTATGTAATAAAAGTGAATTTTATAATCGATAAGTTCTGGAGATTTTGAGGGGATGAGTGATTTCAAAAAACTTGCTTCCAGATTTCATTTTACTATTGAATTTCATATGCCCACACGTGCACCCAAAACCAAAACTGCTTTACAGCTGTGTGACATATGAATAGATCAGCCTAGAATATTTATTATTTGCATGTGTACTGTGTTCAAGTGAATTGACCATTTCTTCTTTTTACATCTTTTTGACATATTCACACTTTATTAGTATTTTCTCCCTTTCTGCAATTGTGACAGGATTGTCTGCAAATTAATACCCTGAATAGTTTCCTGAATTCTTTTTCCTTCTATGAGCTACAACTAATTTTGCATGCATTTTGTTAATGCCTTCATAATTATCTTATCTCACCAACTGCTGTAAACACAGCAATAATGGCTTACTGCTACTGGTAAGGATGAAGCATTTTTTCCCCCTATGAAAGCAGAACATGCGGAATACTTGCTGCTCCCAGCAGGCTTCCTAGGTATGGCTAGAGATCCCTTGCATATCTGCACACGCTCTCATATGACAAAGACTTTTCTACAAACTGTTACAAATCTATAAATCATGAATACACAATGAGAATGTCATGGTGGTACATAAGGGTCATAGTGAAGACATTAAAATAACAGCTGTTAACCGTTCTCTTAACTTTTCCTTGCTCTCCTGACTTGAAATTTCACCACAGGAGGGAAGGTGTGGTGGTGAACCCCCCCAGGGCCATTCAGCAATGTCAGGACCAGCCAATATTGGGTTTTTGCACAATGACCTGGGACAGCTCGATACTTTTTACACTGGATATGGTACAGGGAGTCAGAACAATTAGGTACCCCTGAACTGCACCTGGAGCTCCTGTCCCCTGGATCCCTACCCAAGAATCCTGGTGCTTAGATCATGACTCCTTGTTGTGGTTACCTGAAAAGAATTAAGGCCAGAATGAGATCATAATGTCCAAAGTCAATCATCTGGCAAACCTATAAAGAGCAGTCCCAAGGGAGGCCCTTTGAGCTCTCCTGGACCGCAGCGGGCTGCAACCAGCATCTTCCTCTGCGGGTGACACCTCTCGGAGCTCGCAAACTCTGGTTTGTGAAAATTGGAGGACTGTGGCCGAAAGCTGATGACAAGACCTGGGCTGATATCCTTTGTTCCTTGAGGCTCAACCCTTCACCCGTTGAAATACGCTGAGATATTTGACATGAATATTTCACTGAACTCGAGGATAATTTTTAACAGGTATACCTCTGGGGTTTTTAATATATATATATATATATGTATCTGTATTTGTATCTGTATATTTGTACAAATCATGAAGAATCAAATCTAGCTCGATCTTTCTTTATATGTTTATCCCTCGCACTTTGGTGTTTTCAATCTCTGTATAAATCATTCTAGTTTGATTCTAACTTGATTTTCCTATGTACGCTTCATAAGTAGCAGAGTAAACCCTGCCATTGAACTTAGTGAAGTCACGCTTTTATAAATTCCTATTAAATCACTTTTGCTATTACCTTCGATGGTGATTCTTTAAGCTGTCCAAACCACTCTTTCATGACAGAAAGGCAGGCCTTAACAGTGCACCCCAAAGCAGTGACAACAGGAGCCGGAGTGAGCATCCAGACACGCAACAAAACTCCTATCACCCTCCTGAGGTGGCCGTGCTGGACATGTTGCATTGCGAGCGGACGCTGTGTGAGTTATTATCCGGTCTGTTCTGCAACACCCAGGTTTGGGGATTCCCACAGCACCTGCTTCGGTGGAGCTGAAGTTCTACAAGCTCAGCTCAGCTGTTAAACACAGCTCAACAGTTCTGCTAGTACAGATTTCAGGAGAGGCTGCTGCCGAATTTTAAATTTGAAATTTTAAATATGGCTTTTCCTTGAAAAGTGTGATAAAGACAAAAGTCCTTTCCCTGATATACAAGATGCAATGCATTTACTGCAGGTGCTCTGCTTGTAATCACACTTTGCTCATTCTGATGGAAAACTGTTATGCTTGATGATTTTTTTGGTATTTCTGTCCATGCTTCAAAGAAGTGGTACAGCAGGACTTGATGAAAGATACTGAAACAGTGTGCCCTGGACAGACTCAATCTTTCTTAACAAAAATTAAAACAAAATTTAAAAAAATCTGTAAAAATATATATGTAATATTAAAAACTATAAGGATGACTACTTTTAGTGCATATATTTGCACTAATGCATATATTTGTATAATTCAACGTGTATTCACAGCTGCTGTATATTCCTGAGTTTAATATCATTTGGTTTACAAACCAGATTCTCAGCTGATAAAAATACTGATAGTTGGGTTGATTTCCTAGAGCTTTGTCTATTTAAACCAGTCCAGAAATATAGTTCCACAGATAACACTGTAAACTTATCTGAGTGGGCCTAAATGTGCAGCAGTGCAAGAATCACAAGTATCTACTCTCTACTTTTACATATTTCCTCTTGCCTTGGAGAACTTAAGAAACAGAAGCTGCAGTTTCACATGTCATATTTTGAAAGAGAACATCAGAGTGAGTCAAGAAAAAGCATTTTTCTGATCCAGATCCTGACACATCACAATCACAGAATGTAAAGATGCACTAGTGTTACTGCTGAGCTGTCTGCACTCATCAGACACATTGAATTGCCTTGTCCGCTCTTCTGCAGATTCAGTTTACCAAGGGGATTCAAAATGAGAGTGAGAGAAAAGGTGAAAAGTGAGAGAAGGAGGAACTGAAGCACAGCTTCATACCATCTCTGTCATTAAAATGGCCCAATAACTCTAGTATTATTAAAACATGAATGCAGAGCACCAAGCGATGATGTAGAATTCCTGTGCCATCTGGTCCAAGATCCAACACTCCCATAGCAGTATATCCACACAGCTCACACAGTACATCACAAATTGAATGGCACATATATAGGATTAAAAAAACCCATCACTTGCTGAAAACTGTTACCAAGAGGTAACTTCCTATCTTCTTTCCTCTCTTTTTACAAACTCTTGTTAAAATTTTCCTCTGCTTTTGAGAAAGATTAATTGTATCTGAAGCCAGTAATAAATAAAAATATACATATAAATTGCATCAGATACTCAGAGTGCACCTTGACATGAATTTATTAGCAATACAGAACTCTCATCACACCAGTTACTATTCCATTTTCACCTGCCTAAGGGGGTATTGGCACTAATGTTACTTACTGCTTATAAGCACCCCCAGGCTGTAGGTAATCCTTATTATTTTTATTATTTCAACTCTTTGGATCTGATCCTACTTAATACCAAGAGTTTCTGAAAGGTGCTATGTCTTCAATTCACATAGACTTTGGTAGAAACTGGGGATAGCTAAACTAGGACAATTTTCTACTCATATTTTTTTAAGGCATATTAACTTTTTTAACCCATAATTTTATGCATTTGCTGGTGTAGTTGAATAAACATAAGAAAACATAATCTGTACACTTCATAATCTCTAAAATGGCTGTATCTGTTTAAAAAAACCCCAAAATTTTCCATCCAAATAGTGTAAAGTCCTTTCACAAAAGCTTAATCACCAAATTTCACAATTGGAGAAGCAGCAATAAAGATACGTTAATTTGCTGTTAAGTACATAGAATATTTGAGACTAACCACTTCAACTTTGTTTTGTTCTACAAGATCAGAATGACCTTCCTTGTTCTAGAAGCATCCTCCATGTACTATTTTTTGGCACAGAAGATTTCAAATAAGACATCCTGGAGAAGCAGTAGCCTTCTGGCACCACTAAAATCTTTATTGGCTTCCTTTATCTTAGCTTAGACAACATTCAACATTCCTTTTATTTTACTTTCACTTCTAATGTATTTATTAATTTCTTGCCCTAGTTCTGTCTTGGTTACACTTAAATCCTTATGACTCCCAGTGGTAGGGATGGAATTGTCTAATTACACAACAGTTTATTGGGTTTTACATTTAAATATAATCCAACTACCTCTATGTTTGTTTCTACTGCAGCGAGATAATGAATTTCAACACCTGGAAAGTAATTTTAATTTAGAAATGAGCTCACTGCAGTTGATGATCCAGTTCAAAGAAGTGTTTGTTGAGGGGTGGGAGAGCCACAACAGAATGCATCATTATCTTATTAATGAGAAAGAAACTAAGCAGGTGTTGAATACTCACTGGCCTTAAAAAGGGAAATCTAATGAGCAGCCACCATTTTTGCTGGCTGTACTTTGCAGCACCAACTTTATCTACCCCAAAAGCTAAAAAACAAACTCCAGAAAGGCATCATTAGAAACTAATATTTTAAAGGTATGTGACTGGTAAGAAGGAAAGATGGATGAATATTAAAGCCTAATTCAAATGGGTTAGAAAGTGATACCTGATTATGTCTAAAGGATACCAGTCATTTACGTAGCTTTTTAAAGTTCAGTTCTCAGTATGAAATTTGAGTAATAGAAAAACAAAGACATATAACCGTATTCTCTAGTTCTTCTGAGAGGAGAACAACTATTGGGAACCTTATACTAATTATATACCAAGAGTTCAACACTGCTATCTTTGAAACAGTTGTTAAGGAACAGCTAAGTGAAGTAAACACATTTTAAAATGCCTTCCTCTTTAACTTGATTTGCAAAAGATACAGCAGGTGACAAGGAGATTGCGAACAAGAGTTTCTATTCACGTGCATTTTGCATTTCAGCACAAAACAAAAGGGCAGAAAAAGCACATGAAACCTCTGTCAGGTCCCTCAGGATGGCATCCCTTCCCTCCAGCGTGTCAACCGCACCACACAGCTTGGTGTTGTGGGCAAACTTGCTGAGGGTGCACTCAATCCCACTGTCCATGTCACCAACCAAGATGTTAGCACCAGTCCCAGTATCAGCCCCTGAGGAATGCCACTCATCACTGGTCGCCACTTGTCACTGGTCTCCACTCGGACACAAAACTGTTGACCGCAACTCTTTGAGTACGATCACCCAGCCAGTTCCTTATCTACTGAGTGGTCCATCCATCAAATGCATGTCTCTCCAATTTACAGACAAGGATGTCGTGCGGGACAGTGTCAAATGCTTTGCACAAGTCCAGGTAGATGATGTCCACTGTTCTTCCCTTATCGACCAATGCTGTAACCCCGTCGTAAAAGGCCACGAAACTTGTCAGGCACAATTTGCCTTTAGTGAAGCCATGTTGGCTGTCACCAACCGCCTCCTTATTTTCCATGTGCCTTAGCATAGTTTCCAGGAGGATTTGCTCCATGATCTTGCCAGGCACAAAGGTGAGACTGACTGGCCTGTAGCTCCCAGGGTCTTCTTTTTTTCCCCTGTTTAAAAATGGGGGTTATGTTTTCCCTTTTCCAGTCAGTGGGAACTTCCCCAGACTGCCATGACGTCTCAAATATGCTGGATAGTGGTTTAGCCGCTTCACTTCCACCAGTTTGCTCAGGACCCGCGGACACATCTCACCAGGTCCTTGTGACTTGTGCACCTTCAGATTCCTTAGATGGTCTCGAACCTGATCTGCTCCTACGGTGGGCAGTTCTTCATTCTCCCAGTCCCTGCCTTTGCCTTCTGCAACTTGGGCGCTGTGGCTGGAGCACTTGCCAGTGAAGACTGAGGCAAAAAAGTCATTGAGTACCTCAGCCTTCTCTGTGTCCCGTGTAACCAGGTCTCCCGTTTCCTTACAGAGAGGGCCCACGTTTTCCCTAGTCTTCCTTTAATCACTGATGTACCTATAGAAACTTTTCTTGTTGCCTTTGATGTCCCTGGCCAGATTTAACTCTATCAGGGCCTTGGTTTTCCTAACCTGATCCCTGGCTGCTTGGACAATTTCTCTGGTTTCCTCCCAGGCTACCTGTCCTTGCTTCCACCCTCCGTAAGCTTCATTTTCATGTTTGAGGTTGTCCAGGAGCTCCTTGTTCATCCACACAGGCCTCCCGGTGTTTTTGCCCGACTTCCTCGTTTTTGGGATGCATCGCTCCTGAGCTTGGAGAAGCTGATCCTTGAATATTAACCAGCTTTCTTGGGCCCCTCTTCCCTCCTGGGCTGTATCCTATGGTACTCTGCTAAACAGATCCCTGAAGAGGCCAAAGTCTGCTCTCCTGCTTTTCACTGCCTTAGAAGAAGAGCTAGACAAGGTTCCCTCATACAGCATTTCTCTTAATGGCACCTCTATTATATGCCCTGTGAGCACTTCACATCTGGTACCTCCCTTTTGCCTACCCTCTGTCTTTCCAGCTGTGGCTGTCGGGAATTTACACTTGGAAAAAGCAGTGAGTTTAGGACAATAAGCACCTTTGTGTATGCAAATAATAGTCTAACAAGATAAGCTAGGTAACTTTACTGGAGTAAGGCAAAGCAATGGGAAGACCGTCAGGTCCCTGCTGAGGGGACATGCAGGGATACCATCAGGGAGGAGGATTATCCTTTTGTTAGGAAAAGAAATGCAGGATTTTCCTCATCACATATGAAGCCTCACCTGTGATTCCTTATGCTTTCTAAGGGTTGGAGTTTAATTTCAAAGTGAAAGCAAGCCACAGATCCTTTCTAGTGATCATAAGATATTAAGACAGTTTGCATGCAAAGAGTGTCTTTGCCTTAGTGCATTTTTAGAGAGCCAGAGCCCTCAGTTTCCATCTGTCAGGAATGAGGGGTGTGATAGGTGCCAGTTTCAGGGGAATTCAGGATTCAGCAGAATTCATCTAAAACCAGGTGGCATTGTTAGGCTGTGGGGCTGTTTGCTAATTTAAGACACCCATAACCTAGCTAGAGCTCATTAGATTCCAACAGCAATGATCAGGGTCCTCTGGGCTCATGTTTGGGCTTAGCCTTCCAAATAGAGTAAAGGGAAAAAAACTAAGTTCAGAGCTTGCACTGGAGCTAGAGTTATCTAATACCATCAGTAACACTTTATAGGGAAAGGGGGGCAGCAGTGCTAATGTGCAGCCATAAAATATGATTTCATTTTTAATTTTTGCCATGTTTGAGTGAAATTTCTACTCTTGCTTCAGCATGTAAAAACCAACTTATTTTGTCATGATGAAACTAACAACATTGCTCCAAGTAAAAAAGGATTTAACAAAAAAAGGATTAGCAAGTAGTTTTTGTTCTCGAGTTTTCTCCCTGTATTTAATAAAATATGTGCATAGCACCAGAAATGTCATTTGTCTGTTGTCAATAAAATACAGTAACAAGGCAAACATTAAAAAGGATTAATGATCCAAAAGCATCATAGTTTCACAAGCTAATCATTTGTGACAAGTATAATGTATTGACCAGTAAAATGCCCCAAGGTTTCATATTCAATCCAATGTTTAATATATTTATTAATGGCAGTGCGGATGAACAATGAGGCAGCAGTATTTGCAAATAACACATTCAATTCAGGGAAAGCTGTGAAGAATTCTGAGGGAATTTTGCCACACCGGATGAACAGGCAATGGACAAAGAAGTGCAAAGGGAAGGAAAGAATTTAAACTATTTGCACTCCTCATACTTTTGGACCTGGCTGTTGTAACAGGAAGCTCAGCGAGAGCCTCCGTTCACACTTATCACATTAAGATGCATTAGGTGTGAGTGGAAAACGATGTGCAATACATTCCAATTCAGCCTTCTCTGGAATGCTATATGCTGTACTAAAGAAGGACAATAAAAATAATACAAGCATAGAGAAACACTCACACAAAGAGAGACTGTAAGACTTAGACAGTTTATCTTGGAAAAGGGACAAATAACAAAGGACATGAAAAGGGCATATTAAAAAACAAAACAACAGAGAAGATAGATCTGACATTACCACTCCACACACATCATAAAGCAAGAGTAAAAGGAAACCTAATGAAAATAAAAGATGGCGGAACTGAAATCACTGAACAAATGCTTTCACTGTGCACAATTAGACTATGAAACTCCCTGCCACAAGGTACTATAGATGCAAAGATGTGCATAGAGGAGTCTATCCTATTTCAGTTGGGACTGGACATTTATACATGTATAGTATGGACATCCTGAAGTACAATAATAGAAAAGAATACTGAGAAGAAAATTTAATCTCATTTTCTAGAGTTAAGTTGATATCTAAGTAGGGCAGTTTAAAATCTGACCTTAGGGAAGAAGAAGGATATGAAAACATTATTTTACATGTAGCTGCTCTGCAGTTTCCACAGTATCTGCTACAAGCCACTATCAGAAGGCAAATTCTGAGCAAGATGGACCACATTTTGTACAGCAATTCATGTCGGTTAATGATTAGCTTTCCCAAGCAAATTATGATTTTATACATTTTTAAACACCATGTTGTTCAGTCACTCCTCCAGCAGACACTTTCTGTATCAGAAATGACTCCAGAGAGGAGCCAGAATGTCTGACTCCTCAGACATGTGGACCCGCCAGCCTCAGAAGGCAAAACAGGGAGGCTTTGCTCCTTTGATTTTGCATATCTGTTTAGGCCTGCATATGTATGTTTATCCTAGTGTCTATCTGGGCTGTCTAAAAACTGTCTTAACATATACTCTGATCCTTCTGCAAATAGGTATATAGTGTAACACTTGCAGGCAGAGGTCTGAAACTAGAAAATTGAAAGATGCCAAACTGTGAAGAGTTGCACTATAATTATGAATTACACATGCCAAAAACCATTATCATGTGTATCAAGCAACCTTTAAGTTAGTCATTAAAAACAAAGAAAAGAACCAGTTCTACTTACTGCTTCTGATTGTTTCCCTTGGCTACCAAATTTAAATCAATAGGACTGAAGGGAATTTGCTGTTGCTGTTTTGATCCATTAAAAAAACAACACACAAAACCCCATTCACCTTAAGCAACCTCAAAAACAAGAAGATACAAACTCCCAGTATCTTTTATGTTTTCACAGTTTGCTTGCTATGGTGGAAGAACACTTTCTCTTTTTTTCCTTTTTTTTTTTTTTTTTAAAACACTCTTTTTCCACTGTAGTATAATACAGAGAAAAATGTGATTGCAGAAAGAAGTCTAATAACCCCACTGCCTGATGCCTGAAATTACTCTCCAAGAGAAAAGGCTTTCACTGGAAACACATCATTTCAAATTCCTTCTTCTTCAATGACTTTGAGAACACCTCTTTCTCAAAGGAACTGCGGCTAAGATGTACACAACAATAATGCTATCATCTTTACCTACAAGCTTCTGGATATTCATGTGTTGCCAACTACTTTCCATTACAGCAAAAGGCAACCGGCTAAGAATAAGGAATGAAAAAACAACCCCCTAAACCCGAAAAACTCCAAGCCCCTCAGTTGTCTTTGCCAGGTTCAAAGATGACCCGGTCCAACAATGACTTCTGTAAAGGTGTTTTAGAGTGTTTAGGGAGCAGTGAGATTATGCTTTTCCCCTTTTATAGTGGCCACAGAGACATCAAAAAAGGGTGGAACCACCTTTTTCATTTGTGCACAGACCAGCATAATATCCTGCACTTTCAGGGGATAACTAAACCTGGCCTGTTGCTTCTAAAGAACTCCAAAATGAATCCTGCCTACTCAAATTAAAAAAATCCTCTTCCTGCTTTCCCAGTACAATATGACCTAGCTTTCACCTGGCCCTTGCAAGAAGGTTTAATCAGGAGAAAAATAGCTCTTCGGTAAAAGCACTATTTTCAAATGGTCCACAAATTAATACTGAATTATGGTTTTCATGCTGAAAAAGCTGAATTCATAATTTTCAATTAATTTCACTTTCATAAAAATGAAAGTGACTACAGAAGTGAATTATCATACCGCATAATCAAAATATAGCTTGGCATCTTAGTTGATACAGCTTCAGTTTACTAGTGTAGCAACTGAACTATAAACAGCAGCATATGTGGGATGGATACTCATCATTATCTATTCAACTGGACACAAAATAATTTGTTACAGCCACTTGGTTTTATCATTACTTGATATTGAAAACTGACAAGCATCATAACTCACCAGCATTTTGAAATATCTTAATATTTTGATCCTTCAGAAAATTTGTTTTCACTAGGTAAACAAGGTCTGGCCTGCTAGGATTATAGTAATTAGTTTCGTAAGTGTATATACCTCAATGTGTCTTATGGCAAGAATGAAAATGATGAAAAGGCCCTGTCATGGTTCAAACTAATAGTTTCTCCGACCTCTTTGTGAATTCTCCAAGCACATCCTCCTCAGCTGCTTACACTTCGAGTCTTTTATCTCAGGTAAATCACATGAAGCTTTCAGACCAGAAAATGTCCTACTGATTAACCGTTCTTATCAAGAGGGCAGTTCTCTAACCTTATTTATTTTTTTCTACCATCTATTGCCTCCTCTGCATGCTATATTCTGCTCTCCCTCCTTCCTGGTACGGTAGTCCTCAAACGGCGAGTCCCCGATTCCCTCTGTCCCTGGGCTCTGTGCTGCCAAAGCCCTCCCTGCGCCTCTCCTCGCCACCCGCTCCTGCCTCCTCTCCCTCTGCTGTGAGAGCTGCTGGCCTGTGATCTGGCCCCAGTCCAATTCAACCTCCTTAGTGTACCTGCAGGCTTAAACACTTCTACCCCTTGCTGCTCATTCCTGCCCTGGTGCTGTCTTTCATACTCTGCTGGCACATCTCTCCTGTGGGACTAAGCTGGCACACTTTAGTTGGGAGACCAAGTGTGGGACTGAATACGGGAACTGTTCCAGCAAGAAACTGGGAACTCTTTTTTTCAAGCTGGATCAGTTCCTTAATGCAACACACCAGACAGTTACATGAACAGGAAAGCTGACAACAGCAGTTGGTGCTGCTTAGGGTGGATGAAACAGGGCTGTTGCCAAATGAGATACCACAGCCCCGGTGTCCTTTCATCTCAGCATTCAAAACAAGAAAGCCCTGGAGACACCTGACAAAATGTGCCTTGGTCCCGATTCCTGGAGGACCTAATTTTTAAGCAAAGTCCTTTGTCCTCTTTATCCACTTAATTGGGCTTTTAAATTGCCAAACTCACGCATAAAACCACAGACTACTAAGGAAAGTGTTATTTTGTGAGTGCTGATAAACGGATAGCTACCTGGCTCCCTTCCCCTTCTAGAGTCACTAGAATTACTCTAGAGTCACCTTATGTTCAGTAAACATCTTCTGAGCATTCTGATAAGTGGATAAAGTTTATAGTGTTCATAACTTCACTTAAAATTTATCACTACAGATTAACATCTAAATAAAACACAGAATATACTGTCACATTAGAACTCACACTTTCCTTCCATTTTGAATTCAAGCAGCTGTGAAAATCCAAAGTTCACTTGCCATACTACCAGGAAGATCCCCAAAAGTTTGTGATATGTTCTGTATTGGATGCTACTTCCCTCTAGTGTGCAGTCCCTGTAAAACCCCAGTGATACCAAACTTCATAATCCTTAAAATTTACTCCAAAACAAAAACAGCTGCAAAGCTGTTAAGTCTTTAAAGCACACCACCTTGCAAAATCATCTGATTTCTTTTCAGACTGCAAACACAATTCGGTTCTAGCGTCTTTCCCATCTTCCGAGTACGGCCAGCATACCTAAATATGACAGATCAGCCATGAAGTTCAGGCAGAAACTTAACAGAGCAAGTTATTCTCATGACACTAGAGAAAAGTCAGACTAATCTATCATCTAGGACTCGTATGAGAAGGTGATCAGTAATAGGTAACTGATTACTCCTTAGATCCAGTAATCGGGCATTTGTAATAGAGTACTTTGTCAAAGGGAATTTAAGAAGTGTGTCAGAATTTGTTATAGTCTCACTTAAAAGGGGTCATTATTTTGAGTGAATTTTCTGCCAACCTATAGTTAATTTACAAGTCTGCAGTAAACTAGTACAATCATTTTGAGCATTATTTGAATCCATGTAATGCATTTATCTTGCTGACAATCTGCCTTTTGCCTAATTTGTAGATAACTGAGAATAAGCACTCGAGGAGAGATCTATTTCTGTCATTTTAAAGAATAACTGGGCTTCTGCCCTTCCTCTGAATATTATGGGTATTACAGGGTACACTTTCAGAACTAGCTGTTTAAACTGAGCATTCAAGGCCCACATTCACACGCAAAAAGTGAACATTAAACTTTCCTCTTAGACAATCTTTCCAAATTGTCTTAGAAAAAGATTCTTTTTTTCTCTCAAGTTTCAAAATCAACTGTTAATGCACTATATTAACCTGCCATTGGGCCATGAGAGAGCGGAGAGACACAGAATCCTTGACTGCATAGCCAAAATTAATGGTCCCTGTTTTTCCCCATCCTCAAGTACTTCCCTAAGTAGAGCAGTCATTCTCTTAAAGTATGTTATCAATTACCCATAAAGACTGACTGTCTAGTAGCTAAATAGATACAGATTAATTCCTTCTTTCTCTCACTCTGCTTTCGTGGGCATCTCACGCGTTCCCTGAAGAGAAGTCCCATGACTTCTCTTTAGCTCCTCTTCCACTAACATATCTGTCAACCAGCTGCATCTGCCACAGCAACTCTTGGAGCAGGAGAGGAGCTGTGCAGCTGTACAGTTTTGTAGCCTGGAGAGAATCAAACAAATTTAAGTAAACAAGTTTGATAACAACCATCAACATTGCAGTAACTAGACAGATGCTAAAATGTTAACAGCAAGTAGGTAGAAAGGAACTATACATATACACACACGTGTATTCTTTTACTATTGATATGTAACTTAAATTTCCAGGGTCCCTGAGAAATCTGGGAACCCAAAAGTATGAATGTATGCATTAACAAGAATGTATTAAGGCGGTCTTGAACCATTTGGGGAAAACACCAGTAAGATGCTGCGTTCTAAACGAATGTTAAACTGTACCTGAAGAAAAATATACCCTGATGGTATCCTGAGAACTGTTGATTCACAAGATGAACAGGTTATCTAAGAAATAATACATGGATGGATAGGCTGCCTTCACTGGGAAAACCACTTAAACTCTTATAAGAATCATATAATTTAACCATGTGGGGAATCATCAAAGCCGATCAAACCTAACAGCATAAGCAGAGTCATCTCTGTGTTGACTGTAAGAGTGCATCAAACTCCAAGGAGTTGCACAGGCACTTCCTTTTTTTTTTCTGAATAGGGTATGCAGAATTGTACTTCTGCAAACTACAGTTGTACTTCTTCTGTGTTGCTACTCATGTAAGTATTGCTTCATTATTATTATAGGCCAGGCTGTAGCTCAGGTGTAAAAACAGCAGTAGAAGAGTGTGTGCACCCTCACACCTTTCAGGTACAGGCTCACAGGACATGACTATGGCAGTACCAACGCATATTATCCTATTCACACATTTAGTATCATAGTGTCTTGTTAATTTTGACGAGGAAAACTTCACTCCATGTTATGCAGTTCATATGTTGGCATCAAGGAACTGAATTCATGTTCCCCCCAACACCTTTGGGAGTTTCTGATTTTGAACACTCTTCTATTGCAGAAGCCATTATCCTCTTCCAGTCCCTCAAAACATTTTTTCTGTTCTCTCAGCTGCTGGATCAGGAGCAGAAGCAAGTATAAGACTACCTTTCAAATAATTAAGGACACACCCCCACAATCAAGTAAAAAATCTTCACACTATATCAAACTATTTATAAGCTGGGAGAGGACGAAGGCTGTTTTTTCCCCTCTTTCTAGTTCTCTGCGTCCACTAGTCTAGTATGTAGGGGTTAACAACCCTGTTTCTAGATTCATTACTAGGACAACCTTCTGTACAACAGAGGCAGGTGTAATCACTTTATCTTTTCAGACCACTTTTCCCTACTCACGTTTTGGGCATAGTTAAGCCAGCTCTGCTAGCTTATCACATAAATTCAGCTCCCACTCCTTTCCATTCTGGCCACTTACTCTGACTTCTGAGCTGAAGTTCACTGCCCCCTAACTTTACTGAAATGGTCTGAGTTAAAAATAAACCTTTAAAAACAACAGTAGAAAGGGAAAAAAAAAAAGAATAATAAGGAAAACCATGCACTGTTACATGGTGAGTGTTCGGGGGAAGGGGTAAGAAATTTTTCAGGCAATTTTGTTGCTCAAGTCAAATACACCTGATACGTATAATAGTTCTTTCAGGTAGTGACAGTACTTGTTTAAACAATGCCTGGTATAATATGGCCTAGGAAGTCCTAGGTATCGTAATACAAATAATTACCAACTAAAAGCAAATACACCATTTAAATCTTCAGGGTTTCCTTCCTGTGAGGTTCCTTTTACTTTAGTTGTTTCACCAGCAAGAACCTAGGATTATTGAATCCTATGAATCCTATGAATATTTTTAACAAAGTACCAGAAATTTTAAATGCTTATCACACATTAAATGCTGAAAATACTGATTTATAGAATATAAAACATAACACAATAGACTATATGTGAACAAGTGTATCAAATTCAGCCTTGATTTTGAAACAAAAGAAAAATCTTTTTTTTTTTTTTTTTTCCCTTAAAGCCCAGAGGTCTGTTAGGGTCATGCCTGCAGATACGTAGTTTACAAAATTACCAACTCTATAATGACAGGAACTCTTCAAAAATCATTGTAGCTTACTTCACATGCCTATATTTAAAATCCTATTGTATCATTACAGTTGTATTTTCATGTATTTTTTACATCAGTTTCTAATAAAGAACCATGCTCAGACTTGTAATGGTAATGAACTTATAGATGCCCATCTGTCTTGTTTTTTATCCATTCAAAGTATTTTCAGCCTGTGGCTGTGCCTGAGGCAAAGTTATATCATCTTGACACAAAGAAATACGAAGTCTTGCCTCAGAGATTTCCCTTGCTTGAAAGCAGCAGTACTGTAAAAGCTCCGAGGTGTTATAATTAAAAATGTATCAATTAGTTATACAGTCAACTAAAAGAAAATGACCGTTAAAAATTATTTTCATCCATATAGCAGGCCTTTCATTGTTCATCTGTGTTGGCACTTTTAAATTCCTGATTAAAATGCTGTGTTCCTTGCAGAAAAAGCATACCAAGTGTGTATTAAATGCCCCCAAGGATTACTAATCTATCATCCCTATGTACTATTTGTTATGTATATATTTAACATACATCTGAAAAGACATCTATTAAGATGCACATTTTCTGACCACTGCTTTGGGCAGCTGAATACAATGTCTCTCTCTAGAGATGCTAATATCATTTTAATAACAGACATGAAATTGAAACTTTAATTAAAGAATGCTTCTTTTTTATTATTTGAGCCTTTTTGGTATGTATACAAATGTGGAATATAATTAGAAACACTGTAATTAAAGAAATAATTAGGTACCGCAGGCTGGTATCACAAACATTTAGGGCAATTTCAAGCTTTTACCACCACGTCACATTAGCAAATTCCCTCCCTCATGCAAAGTTTACTAAACAAAATCACCAGCTCTTTAGCCATTTAAAATGAATAAGATACATTAACAAGAAAATGAACATTTTATCTTGTTGGGAAGCAGAATAAAATGATTCCTGCATAAATTAAAACCCAGAAATCAGTTCTACTTGGACGAATGTGTGCAAACAAGTTCCTTTTCATGGACAGCTTTATTTTATTTTAATTAAATGAGACTCAACCCACTGCAAATAATTGTGGTGTTAATCTCACTACATTAATTTGAACAGAAACTGAGGAAAAGCTGGTCAATGTTAATCAAGTGCCTTGGAGGAAGAGAGTACTTTTTGACAGACTTGCATAATGGATGAAGCACAAAATGAGATAATTGGGAGATGTTTGTCCTAGAGGGCGCAAAGTTTCTAATTACACGTAGAAAGTTTCATCGTACCCTTACGTTAACTCCTTTGCATGCATGAACAATGTATGCTCCTAGAAAAACTCAACAAAGGAGGGGTTTGATAGTTGTGTGAGCTATTTAAACCTGTGCTTACTTTATTATGCTAATGAAGGCCTCAGTCAACAGACTTTCACCTTAGGCAATCTTCTGTAAACTAAATTAATAAATCATTAGAAGAATGCTTATAATTTGCCATGTACTTAAGTTGCTTATTTTATATATATATATATATATATATACAAAGTATGTAAATTGAAGTGATGGTTGTTTAAACCTAACTTAGAAAACTCTAAATTGCAATATTTACTTTTTTCTTTACTATGATCCTTATCATTACTGCCAAAATGATATAATAAAAACTGAGAGCACACTGTAGAGAACACCAATATAGAGACAGTCTGACATTATCAGAAGCAAGAAAGTAGAAAATCTGGAGACGGTCTAAGACCCAGCCTTAGAAGAAAAATTTTCACCAGAAGGAGACTAAGAGAGTCTTTCTCCTGTCATTAAGAGGTTTTGATCAGACTCTTCACTCACAGATTCTTGAAACACTGGGGTGTTTGCCCTATTTTCACCTTCTCTATTCATAGGACTAGATAAGCGTTAGAAAACCTTAGAACGTTACCTTATTTCACGTATAATTACAACATGAATTTGGAACAATTTTTCAAATACAAAAATCAGAATGCACTCTTCCTTTTAATTGTCATATTTTGTTTTCCAATACCTGACGTTAGAAGGTTAAGATCTTTTAGAAAAATGATACCTAAATCATAACAGCAAACATGCCTGGGGAAGCTTGCATTTCTTACCAAGCACTGGAATGTGAGCTCCAACTATATAAAACTGGAATTAATGTAGTGAAAAGCAACATGTCAAAGTGCAGCTCTTGTTCCAACCACAGATTTGATTCAGTAAATTGAATTATTCTGCAGAAGCTGCACAGCACCTGCTTAAATTTTAGAAGTCATCTTTAGAAACAAAATAAAACCAAGCAAAACAAATGAAGCTGAAGAAATATATCTCTATGTCCAGGTCTGAATTAATTGTCAAGGATTCAGCAAAGAAATTTTGGGTAACATTTTAAACTTTTAACTGATGTAAATTCAACCCTTGCTCATCTAATAGCTAGTAATTCATACCATAAGACAAGACTAACATCTGAGGGAATCAGCAAGCCTTGCATGGGGAGAATTTAACAAATTTTGCAAAAATCAAATCTATGGCATGTTATGAGGAACATAATCAACATAATAAACAAATAACATTCTACTAATGACACTTTCATCTGTGAGGAGCAACAGAGTTTACTAATTTGTATCTAGCTTTTAACACCACAGCAAAGTAGGCCACATACTTCATCCCGGTGCTACACTTTTCTCACTTTTGGATTGTTTTTTCACTCTTTTTCATGGTTTTCTGCCCATCTCTGAAGGTACACATCTGTTACCATCAACACCTAAATTGCCATCAGTGTTTCTGATGAAAATAAAAAATGTCATGGCAATAAGAGAATGTTTTGAAAGCAAGCCAGTTTGTCAGTAAATTATAAGGTTTATTATCATAAAACTCTAACAAATTGAACCCACATCTCATTAACTGAAAGCACAATATGACTGCAGCAATATTCATCTCCCAGAAGAGTGCTTATCTATAGGGGGAAAAAAAGATAAAACTTTTGCTGAGAGGTGCCACTAATGATAGCATTAACTTTATTTATTAAAGAGTACCTGAACATTTCTGAAAATACACATTTCCACCTTCAACTATGTTTTTCTGAATAAGTAAAATACTGTACTAATGAATTTTATTAATTTTAACTTTTCTCTATCACAGAACTGGACTTTAATTTAAAGACAGAAAAATGTTTTATCTTGGGTTTTATTTTCATTGGCTTGCAACTTTTCCATCCTTTCCAGAAGAATAATCTGTAAATTGAACTCTTTCATGACCTGCTCTACACTTTGGGCATATTCATAAGGAATATTAAAGAAAAACCACCCAGCTGTTATTGAGCTTGCCAGGCTTAGCTTTTATTTCTAAAGAAATTTCTTTTGTTTCTATAGACTGTTGGAAACTTAATTATAGAAACCACAGAGAAAAGTCTGCTCTGCAATACATGAAATAAAGCATTATAGCGATAGTATTAATTAATGAAGGCAAATATTACATTAGGGTTTCCAATCATTTCATGTTTCTTATGAAAGCAATCATTTGGTGCCCTCAACCAACATCCTAAACTCATACTGCTATCAAGCGAGTTCCCTTAGTTTTTCAATAAAGAGTACCCTGCCCAGTGTGAAAGGACACAACCACAGTGTTTACCAGATTCTGATAACCAATGTCTTGCCACAGCACGTCTGTATGCATGCTCCTTTAAGATAGCAGTAGAAAAGATGATCTTAACTCTCTGACAGCCTTTCCCCTGGTCCTTGTCTATATCTAGTGAGGTTTTTAGGGAATATGTGTTGCCAAAAGTCTGAGCAATTTGCTTTGATGTGGGCATCACTCTCAGACTCTCCAATTTTGGTACATAGGAAAATCTCAAGAGAAACCATAAGTCTTCATCAATAAATTCCAATAAACCATGCAAACATGTATCCCTAGAATCTTAGAAATCACACTTTTTTCCAGCTGAAATGCATCTTCTTTGTAGAGCAACTGCATGCATTGGAATGGAATTCATCTTGTAGCATATAGAATAGGTGGAAGGTAGAATTCTAAGGTGATAGTATGATAAAATTTGTTTTTGAAAGCATGCTTGTAATAGAAAAAATTACAGACAAAACATTAATATGAATATATCTTGCAAAAAAATTGCTAGTTGTGAAACTCAAATAGGTCTTCTTCCTTTATTTAGTAATGAGGCTAGCCTGTTGGATTTTATCCTGTGATGATATAATATGCATTTTAAAAAAAAAGAAACAAAAGCACAAAACCAATTTTGCAATTCTCTTTAAATATCATATAAGTCAGTGAAATCTTATTATAATATTGTTTACTTTCCAAAAGTATTTTAGACCTTGATATTGGACTCTAGCTTACAAAAATGACCTTAAAAAGACAATTCTGAAACTCAGATATCAAAGTAAATGTTAAATAATAATTATTTATTCTGAAGGGAAAATATCAACTCCATGTAGTGAAATCAACTGTGGCTTGTTTCTAAACAATATTGGACAGCTTAAATTGGCAAATATATATGCGTTCTATGAAATCTAAGACCTTTGAAATTATTTAATATCAGATGTTGTTTACTAAAAGCATGAAAATAGGGAGACAGCAAAAATATTTTATGTAAGTGTTGATGGTCAAAGAGGGTAATAAGAAATACAACTAAAGCAAAATAGTCTGTCTGCAAAAGGTTAATGAACCCTCAACTGATGTAAATCAGAGCAAAATTAAATCCCTACACTAACAGATTCTTTCCTATCTGGTGGTTTTCTTCAGACCCCCTGGAGTTGCCTCTACACCCAACGCTGTGGCTGTTACTCATGCCAAGTCACGCTGCCCCATGCTGCTGCTTGCCAAATAAGTTTGGTCTGAAGTGCTAAAATAACAGGCTACTTTCTTATTTTGAAAAGTCTCTCTGAAAATGTAAAACTAAGAGGAAACAGTCTTAATTCCTAGGACATTTTAGGCATTGTGAAAACCATGGATTCTGCTAGGACCGATACATTTAGCCTCTTGTGAGGCTCTCAGCAAATCAGGTCATCTTGCAAAGCTGTTTCATTTTCTACAGCCTCTCTCTTGCATTTATTACCCTGTATATACTACTGCAAAGATACCAGCCTTGCTTCTGATATTATTGTTACCTGTAGATGCATAAGTGGAGAAGGTAGAAAGACAAATGTATTTTCTTGATCTAACTTGTACTAAACTTCAACCCCAAAATTGTGGAAGGCCTTATATCCTAACCGTGCCTAGAAGCTCTTCTTTAGTTTTACTCTGATCTCAGAGTTCTCCTTTATTCTAAATATTTTTAGTAGGTTTATACTAATTCTAACACATAATCAATATGGTCCACAGTTTCCACGATACAATGACAATAAAAGGAAAAGGCTTGTTTGTGATGAGATTCAGAGAATTATTATCAGGTGTTTTTTCTACTAGGTATTTAAAACTGGAGTTATAAAAGATATTCTTTTGGTAGAAGATCTTCCCTTTCTCTATTTCCAAATTATCTCAATATTTGGACCACAAACTGGGAATTGCCAAGAAACAGAAGGTGATGGAATCAGCTTCATGACGCACAACACCACTTATGTCAATTTTGTAGCTCTTCTTACTGTAGTGGTTTAACCCCAGCCAGCAAGTAAGCACCATGCAGCTGCTCACCACTTCCCCCCACCACCCCATGGGATGGGGGAGAGAACTGGGAAAAGAAATAAAACTCATGGGTTAAGATAAGAACGGGTTAATAGAACAGTTTATATACTGGACATGATGTCACATGATATGGAATACCCCGTTGACCAGTTTGGGTCAGCTGTCCTGACTGTGTCACCTCCGAACTTCTTGTGCCCCTCCAGCCTTCCTGTTGGCTGGGCATCAGAAGCTGAAAAATCCTTGACTTTAGACTAAACACTACTTAGCAACAACTGAAAACATCAGTGTTATCAACATTCTTCTCATACCTAACTCAAAAACATAGCACTGTACCAGCTACTAGAAAGACAATTAACTCTATCCCAGCTGAAACAAGGAAACTTATACAGATACATCCATCCTGAGGAAGGATAGAAGCCATAACTGAGGCTGTGAGCTTGGCTTACACACAGTGCATGGACTGGGGTCAGCATGTACATCTCAACAAAATCTCTCTCAGACCAGCTAATCAACACAAAATTAGTTTGAACTCATATTACTGCAAGGGGAAGCTGTTACCTATGCCACCTCTGGCTTATCAGAATTGTAATGGTTGGACAATACTGATAATGAAAGGTAATTCAGATTTTTTTTGAGGCTCTGGTTCTGTAATACTGCAAACGATTTCAAATAATGTAGTCAGTAAAAAGACTTGAGCTGGAAGGTGAGCTGAGGCAAATATATTTAAAAGCTTATTAAAAATAAAAGCTTATTAAACATTAAGGCCAATCCACAGTATTTATATTTACTAAATACCCATTCAAATAACTTTTTCATTCTTGCTTCTGCAGCTGTGTTCACACCATTATTCCTGCAACTCAAACAGATTTTTCTGTTGGATCAGTGGCAAAGTTTCAGCTTGACTACCTGCCGCCTTTCCTACCTTTTCACAACACCTCTCACAACTTGTCCTTGCAGACAAGGACATGAAAAGAAAGAAATAAGGCAGCAAACTGCTCCTGTTCTTATGCAAGGATACTCTCCTGCCAACAAAGCTATGTGTATGGCCTAGATAGCCACAAACAGAAAGACTGGTCAAACAGGATCATGCTCCACTTGATCTTCCATTTTGGTCCCTGTCTGCCCCTGAGATATTATCCCAAATATGTGTCCAAAACAAGAGGGTTGGTTCGTGGCATACTATGACACAGAAAGTATAGGCTGTTTGGGACATGGTGTGAATGCAGGGTGGGATGTGGAACAGCAGGAAGCCTTTTGGGATAGCCTTGGAAGATAGCTTTGAGCAAAGGAGCCAAATCTTATGTAGATTATGTTTGTTCAAACAGGCCACAGAAACTGTTTCCTGGTCTGAACTATTCTGGGCTCTGTGACCAAGTTTCTCTGCCTTGAGCCTCTTTGGAGGAAAAAAAAAAAAATCATACTTGGAGCAGAAAATTAAAAGACCAAGAGTCCAGAAGAGTGTGCCCAAAGGTGTTACAGAGCTAAAACAGGCCACTCTTCCAGAGATCCATCAAAGACCTCTGTCCTTAGCAACAGTACTTTTCGTGGGAAGCCTGATACAAGCACTGGCTTAATATGTGTGATTTGAAATCATAGCCTGACATGCAAAGTCTAAATATTAATAGACTTTTCATGTCATTGAATTACTTATTAAAACTTTAGAACCCCCTCCTAAAATAACTAAGCCCTTATTTTAGTAGAAAAGTCACCACGCTTCTAATATTTCATAACCTGTGTTACATGTGTAATTGCTTTCAGGATGGCATGTCAAATTTAGATTCCATTAAATTGTTGTATTAAATCTGAACAGTATTTATGAACAACTCTTCATGATTTTATGCTCAAAAGGGATTAATTTGTACTAAAAAATTTCCCCAAGCATTCCAGAATATTTTTATTTGTCTTCAGAAGACCTTACAAGTTCAAATCTAGCCCTTAGCCCAGACAACCAGTGTATTACACTGAACAATAAGTACATTACATTGGCACTTCTAAACTTTCCTGCAATTAAGCCAAAACATATCTACATTTTAGCTAGGCTAAACAAATATAATTAGTTTTTGCTGCATAAAGTTATTGTTTGTTTAAATGTTGTAATCCTTATGCTAAATGTAAGACAAAATTTAATTTGATAGAACCAGTAAATATTTCAAAGCAGTTTCATCAAAGCTACCTAACATAGTTTTTCTTTTTCTCTCCTGATGACTATTTTACATTTACATAATTAGAACTCTACAATTTCTCCTGCTGTTTCCTACAGATTGGTTAACAGATCTTTCATGAATTAAAAACAAAAAAGGAATAGAAAAGAAAAAAAAAAGGAGCAGGACTTCTACTAATCTGTAAAAGATATGCTGATTTCTTGGTGTGTATACATTAGATTTATATGCAGAAGTGATACAGTGAAGAGGAAAACCAAATATTGCACCTGAGATTTTTGGCATTTGGTTCAGATGTTTCAAAACACCCATGTCAACCCTGGGAGATGGTTTAACCACAATCTCATTGATTGAGATCTACTCCATGCTTAAATCCTTGGTATTTTTAAGTTCCATGCATGTTCTATTACGGTAATAGCTGTAGTACTTAACTGTTGCAGAAACAGGGTTTGATTCAACACGTGCATAGGAAATCCCAGTCTTGAGTATTACTTTATAGCTGTCATGCCACTAAATGCCAGGTACCCTCACCTTCTCAGTATGTTTAAATTCATCTGTTACATGGAGTGAATGCACTAGATATGTTCATATTTCTGAGCTGCAGTGCCTCAACTTTAAGCATCTTCGCTACAGTCAAATCACACCATTGGACAGGAGGGAGAATGAAAAGAAAAAGATGCGCCTGAAAGGGCAAAAGCAATTCACTTTCACAACATTTGAACACTTCTGACATGTTACACAGAGATCCCAGCCATGAATCGTGACCAATCCAGTTTCAGCAGGAAGCAAACAAGAAATTTGAGCCACGCTGAATCTTCTGCTGTCTTTGGATACTGTTTATTAACTGCTGTCTTTTTTGACAGCCAATTCTTTTTAGCATTTACTAACTGCACAAGGCAAAAAAACATCCTTAACTGGGGATAATGAACATTTGCATATCATTACTGAGGACATGAGAACCACCTGATTTAAACGCCAATCAACATGTACGCAGGCTAGATGATCAGACTAGCACGTGGCGTATTTGCCCAAACATGTGCGCGCACACACATACATGTATATATACATGTCCTGAAAGATTTATGGAATGACTGAAAAGCAGAAGGTAAAAATATATCTGGCCTTGGGCTCCTAATTATGTTAGGCTCTTTCCAAATATCCAATTCTAGATTTGCTTGTATTGAGATCTCACTAGCTGAAGGAACATCTCACTGCTGAGCTCTAACAATGCAAACAGTCCCTGTCCCAAACACTTAGAAAGTAAATAAAAATGGAAATGGGAAAGATAAGACTAAAATAAAGAGGAATTCACCTTCTCTGCATCTCAGCCTACCAATGCATTTGCTGGGACATGCTGCCTTTTCACCCTTTCTAAGATCTATTTCACTGAGCAATAGGTTGATTTTGAATAAGTGTTTCCAAACTTTTCTGTTTCCAAGGGATGAAGATTGTCATATTTAAGCCTCCTCCTGATAATTTTGCCCATATTTTCAGTGGAAAAGCAATCCCATCTCAAGAGTGCAGAAAGCAGACATCTTTGCTGATTTGGTTATTAAGGTATGGTTTTCTGCTCATTGGAATCCATCTTATACTTCATTTATTTGCTTTAATTGGCTTCAGTGTTAAAAGCAAGATGATATTTATGTTTCTATTATGCTGTAATTTATTTATTAACTTTGAATAATGTACTAAAGTGCAGAGGACTGACTGGGAAGAGGCATTTATGAAATATAAGGGAAAATTATTGTTCCTTCAGAAGAACACAATGTCCCTCATCAAAGGCCTTGGAGTCAGAGTCTAAGCACTAATTCTTATCTAATTTCTTTAAATAAGATCTGGTGAGTCTCAGTCCCTCCAAATTAGAAAACACTTATAAAATAGGCTGGAGCTGACTGTAGCAAGGTGAAAAACAATTATATCTGTCACTACATTTTTAACTCATTAATATGAATGTACACAGTGCTGCTAATACAGGAAGGCAATGGTCTCCCTACTTCAAACAGACCTGGCAATTTGCAAATTGCACATATGTGCAACCTTTAGTTCCAGCTACACATAGAAAAAGTTCTGCAGTTAAAGAGGGTTTTCATGCTTTTCAGTTGGCAGTCAGGCATGTAATTAATCAATTTCTAAATGCTGATGCAAATGCTGGGTTTTGCATGTGCATATTTGCCATCTTCAAACACTATTTCAAAATTTGGACCACTCGACTAAATCATCTATAAACTGCCTCTTGTCTGTTGGTTTATGTCTCTTTCACAGCAGTTTAAATTTTACATGCTGGTTTGTACTGAATGCTTTGTTTCTTTGCATGAATAAATAAAATGCACAAAACCAACAACAATCTATTTTCATATAATAGCAAACAATTTCAAGGCAAAACAGCTGCCTTTGGCTGACATTGGACCTACATTGGCACTTCAGAACTGAGGAAACGTTTCTGTGTTGTGCACCTAAAAGCACGTCTAATAGATGCATTTTCTTCAAAAACAATATAAAGAAATGAATTTGATATCAAAAGACAAGATAAACACACATAGAGGGACAGTGTGACATGTCCTATAGTCCTTCACAAATAAGGAAATAGACCTTTTGTCAGTAATGACTAAAAAGCAGTTTAACCAAACACAAGTGACAGCAACACAGTAACACTGTGTAATTTAACAAAGAATTAGGACTGCTTCTTCTGGATGGACTTCTATCCTTAATTTAATTTTGGGCCTCATCAGCATATTTTCTTGCATCTTGAATTATAGGCAGTATATTCTTCATCTTGCAAGCTATTTATTTGACCATGTAAGAAAAAAATCATTACTGAAATTCTTTAATGTATTAAAATCACCTAGTCAATCAAATAAACATTCTTTAAAGGAACAGGAAACAGCCATCACGTTTCCTGACTCATTTAACGAATCATCTGAACGCTTTCAGTTGTTTTCTTCTGTTGAACTATAAACCTAAGCCAATTCTTGAAAGGTGAAATGCTGATTACAGTTTGCAGTCACAAAAAGGGGAGTGCCATGTTACAGAAAAGAAAGACGCAAATGCTTTCAGCTTCCTGTCTGTATGGTAGGACATTACACATGTTGCTGTGTATTGCCGTCACTAAATGGAAGAAAATGAAAGAGTTCTTATGTCTGGGTGGTATGTTTTACTATTTTCTTAAGCTCTCTGACAAGGAAAATGACAGCAGCCAGTTACACAGGGTGTGAGACTTAAAAAGAAAAAAGCTATTTAGTTGCTGAGGTTTGAGACTATTAAGCATCAGAAATGTGGTCACAACTCTTTGGAAGGAAAAACGTGTCTTGGCAAGACTACTTTATACTTAATGCAGTGAACAATGAACAGATGAACCTCAGTCAATATTTCTTCTTTAACTAATTTTCATTTTAATATAGCTCTGTTTGCCTCTTTTTTTTTAAACTGAAATTCTATCCAGGCATTTCATGCTAGTCAGGCTGGCAATATTCTGTTTTGCAATGTGGCCTGTATTTATTTAAGACGCTAGAGAAAGTCCTGTGTACTTAAATGGTTGAAAACCAAATCTTTCTTACTGTGGGCCCCAACAATCTTAGTGGTGTTGCAGAAAATCACTCCAACCCTACTGCTTGGTGTTCTTTTGTAAATCACTTCACTTTTTTGTTCTAAAGTTTCTCCACCTGCTAAGTGGATATAATAATAACCCTCCTCTGTGATCTTTTACATCTACCTTACACAATGGATATGCCAAATATAGTACATTATGTATAAAATGTTCTCCCTAAATCTTTACATACTACCTCTCGTCAGTCTGTTTTCCTCCAATTCCAAACAAATAATACATACCATAGTAAGAGCAAGAAGGAAGCAGCTAACAAATACAATTAGCAATTTAAAGGAATGCCTGGAGCTATTTGGCCACTGAAGTAGTTGCTATTGATTTAACTAGAAACTTTTTATCCTTGACTCAGTCAGCTCAGTGTAACAGAGTTCAATCTTTTTCTTCTTTGACCTTCTTGGCCTAATTACAGAAGGGATTCATGGGAACACAGGATAGCTGCTGACTGACAGCAGTGTTTTACCCAATCACAATTCCAAAGCAACTCTAACAAGGACATTTTAACTTTTTTTAAAGCATTTACTATTTACTAATTAGGAAATTCCAGTCTTTCCAATCTCATCGTTTCTTAGCAACCCTTACAAACTGAAGCATGTGCACTGTCCCAAAGTAGCATACTTACAGTATTAAGCCACATCTGTTAGCAGATTTTTTGTTTTTCAGACTTCATCTTACAGGAAGCACAATATTTTAGAGTTTGGGGGTTTTAAAAGCATTTTGAGACCTGCGTTACATACAGTAAACCAGAAAAAATTTAAATGCCCCTTTCTCTGTTCTACATAAAGCACATTGCAAGAAAAATGTATTGTTTGGGCAACAATGCAAATTTTTAACTGCTTCACTGTTATTAAGAAAGAGTAAATATGCACATGTAAAATTCCCAGCTGGAATTTCAACACAAACCTCAAAATAGTTCAGCAACCCACAAATAATCTTTGAAGTCTTTCCGTTGAGAGGCCATGGATAATCATTATAGGTTAAATACTCAGCTGCTTTTCAGGCAAGTTCTCAATTTCTGCTACCCATCCAGCACTCCCAAAGCCAGATAATTCATTCTCTAATTGTCTGTATCTCTCCCCCTTCCTCAGGGTTTAGAAATGACATCAAACTACTCACATTCTACTTCCTTCCTTTCCCACACCAAAGTGACCAAAGTCCCACACCACCCACATGGCTAGATTCAGGTTGCTTAGGGACTGAGATGGAGAAATGAGTCCAACTTGCTGCCAGGCTCCTTGCAGGAAGTAGATGTAAATGACATCAGAGTACATAATGCCAGGGAGCTCAGAACAAGGACAGTGAAAACCTGAAATAATTAAGAATGATTTCAAAGATCCAGGAAGGAAACACCAAGTGATCTCAGCAATCCTTTCTAATGCCACGTAGAGGCTGCAGGAAGAATCTGATATACAAAACCAATCTGCGAGAGCATCTATGGTGTAGAGAGAATAGTTTTAGATTAATATAGTTTTGTTTATTGGATTCTGTGACAGGTCTATGAGAGAAGTAGGTAGAGTTATAATCCCATTACATAAAGTTAAG
The DNA here is from genome assembly GCF_947461875.1 of Haliaeetus albicilla. Classification (NCBI taxonomy): domain Eukaryota; kingdom Metazoa; phylum Chordata; class Aves; order Accipitriformes; family Accipitridae; genus Haliaeetus; species Haliaeetus albicilla. The sequence continues at coordinate 5,970,972 of NC_091505.1, read as the reverse complement.
CATGGTCTCAGATATGTCTAAAATGCAATTGGGGATTTGAAGACAGTACTGGTGGTATAAAGCTGATTTGCATCCCTTGATCCTCCACCTGTAAACTGCTCAGATTTTTACAAGAAGAGAGGCTTCTGACTTTTAATCTTCAAATACTATGGTAGCGCTACCATGATTCTATCACTGAGACAGTATTTAAGTATGTAAAGTTAGTTTTGATCTTTTTGGCAGTTAAACAAATAAAAAGTATTTTGCTAGTGCCCCCTGGATTTACTTCTACCTGAAGGAATTATTCACCAAAATATCCCAAATTCAACATTTTATACCAATCGTAAAACCTAAATGTTAATCTCAATTCAGTCTTGGTAACAGCTTGATGAAAACAAGCAGGCTTTCTTGGGAGAACTAGTAGGCAAATCAGTCGTTAAAGGCTTGTCAGCTGAAGTTTTGACAATTTATCTTGATTTCCTGACAGTTTACAGTAACTCGATCAGGAAATTCCTCAAGATTAATATATTTTTCTTTAACAAGCTATTCCTTTTTAGTTATACCAATCTCACAAACAGCAGAAAGAGATTTTGAAAGGGCATCTGGATATTGCAGATGAACTTCCTATTGTACTGTGCTCATTTTGAAATTGGAAGTTATTCCAAAAAATGACAGTGGCTTGAACTGATACATTCAGCAAATCAGGTCACAGCTCCTAGTTGTAAGGAGACTTAGCCCCAGTGTGATAAACACTCCCTGTATTTTCAGACCTCAGAGCAAAGGAGTTGGGAATCATTATGAACATCACAAATATTGTCTGCACTACCTGCAGTCGTGAAACCTAAGCCAGATACAGACAATGTGTCAATAACATCCTTCTAACTAACTGGGTCTGTGGGTAGTTTTATAAAGGGGTGGTAATGACTTTATTTCAGGTCTACAGACCTTCTCACAATCATATTTTTACTCACTTTGTTAGCAATTATCTATTCACATTTATCCACAAATGCCTTTCATGCAAAAAATGTTACATTCTAGAAGACAATGTCCACAAAAGCTAGCACATTTGAATCTCTATCTTCCTTGCTGCATTCAATTATACTTTAAAATCCTTTTTTTCATTCTTACAATTACAGATGCTTACAACACACACATCCAAAGAGAGGTCTTATTAGTACAGTGAGAAAGGGTTAAGGATTTTCTCCCTCTTATGCTTGTTACAATCGTTATCACAAGAAGAGATTAATGTTGTGCTGTTTATTATTTATAGTTCTCATTATATTCTTTGTCACAAGTCTGCCGCATCAGAATTTTAATGCCTCATATATTCTGTGGAAGATAATAGTAAAGTGTACTACTTGACCTTTTCACTGTCCCATAGTTTGATTCATTAGCCATTCCTATTCTCTCCTATTAACAGCATCAGTAACCTGGGAAGCAGAGGTAGATCAAGCAACCAATCAAAAAGCAGAATACTGAAAAGGTTAAAATCTAGATTTATAAAACTATTCAAAGTTTATAATCCTTTCCAAACTATGCTTGATATAAAAATTATATCTCAGTCTCCTGGCAAAGATTGTTGCTGGAATACAATTAATGTAAACAAACTACTTGCAATAACTTTTGAGATTGAAAGCCTTTGCTCTTCAGAAAAAGTCAAAGGTGAACGAGCTCATTATACAGTCTATTTGTCACATACCATGTCTATCAATTTATGTCCAGGTTATAGGTACAGTTTGAGGAAATACTGTAACCATGGCATTGTCATGCAATAATGATATAAGTGCCGGTGAGAAGTGCTATTCATAAGACATTGTAAGAAATATATATTGAATAACATAGTTGTATTTCATTTCACAATAAAGAAGATTTCAAGCAGGAAAGCTGAAGTGGCTTATACTACAATTATTTCATGATCAGGAAGTATTCTCAAATGACTTCTTAGACAGTGTTTACTGCACAATACGACTAGACTCTTGAGTACAATACAAAGACATTCCTATTATAACAAAGATAATGATGCTAATAGCAAATGAAAAAATATGGGAGTATAGAGGAGAAATAAGAAATGCATTCCTATCACCATTCCATTTTACTGCTGCACAGTCACAGTTTAAAAGCAGAATCATTTTAAATTTCTTTAAAAGTTAAACAAATGATAAAATGGCAATAAAGCCACATCTTTTATGTGCCTTTGCTTAGCTTAAAGTATATCACACTATATACTATTGTGCTATTGATGGTAGCATGTAGAAGATTCTACAGCTCAATAATTCCCTAAACTAATAAGAATTTTACAAAAATTTGGTTATGCTAAATCTTCCAGAACTGCTATATTTCTTAACACAATATAGCATTCTAAATGGAAACTATAAATAAACAAATGAAGTAAACAAATTCTGTAAACTCAGAATTTCTTTCCCTGATTCCTATTAGAATTGGTTTTACTATGTATCCCTATATAAACGAAAAGAAGCATGGGACATTATCATTGAAATTAGCTTTGTTAGAGCAATATGCCCGTGGAGGATTTACTTTCTGCTTCAAACACTTTGCCATAACAGACATTGATGACTTTAGAAAAAAAGAACTATGCACCCTTTTTTCCTTTTTGGTTATCTGAGAGCTTATTGTTTCCCTTTTTCACATTCTCAGCCATTGTGTAGTTTAACAATTTGCAGAGGTGAAGCTAGGAGGGATATACCTGTTTTTATTCAATGCAGTCTTCATCAAGCAGCCAATAAATGTATTTTATTGCTCTTCCCATAGTAGGCATTATTGCCTCCCCAATGTAAAAAAGGCCATATATTTTGAGTTCTTATAGTCACTCAATAGCTAATCAGGAACTCATACCATTATAAATGTGCTGAAGACAATGCATAATGTCACAGCCTGCGTGTTGATTATTCCTTAAAAAGAAACTTCTATTAGTAATAGGTCACTTGTGCAGTATCATGACTAACTCTAGGCATAAATTATTTTTTAAAGCCAAATATATTTATATAGTAGGTATTCTTTAAAGATCACCAACAGAACATAATATGTTTACACAAATTACAGGATAAAAATGCTTTCCTGGTACTGGTTTCATTCCTTCCTTTTTCATTACTTGGAACAGTGCACAAACTTTATATTGCCATCTCTACAATCTCAACACAAACTCATCTTGTGTTTGCAAAGGTTTCTGTACTAAATTTGTTTTCTTTATTAATAAGTGATAACATTTCCACATAATGCATTAAACACCTGTATTCTTATGCAGAGTACTGTCAAGGCGTTTAGTAGTTTCATAATGGCACTAGCATTTTATTTAATCTGATCTGTCTTCTTTACGCTTGCACTGCATTTGGCTTTGCCAGATACAAGAGAATTTGCCATTTATCTCAAGGCACTGGTGCCCCTTCCTGCTTGCCTTTCTGCGCCTGGCACGGTGCGTACACGGCTCGTGCCCCTCAGAGGGACTCCTCTGGAAGTACTGGCCCAAGAAGTGTGGAATTTTCCACGCTCCAATCCAGCTCACTACACTAATTCCTGAATAGCTCAGTAATAAGTTAGAAATAAAGCCATCTAAATAACAATCTCACCTGACAAACTAGCCTAATAACACAGCAGTTAACCAGAAAACAACAAACTGTAACAACACATCTCTCTAGAGATACTACACTCTTCCTGCCCGCTCATAAAGTTTGAAGGGCCTTTACTCTCCAGTTCTTTCATGATAGCCAGGCTCCACATGGATGTTTCCACTCTCCAAAAAGACATGTGGGTGAGATGTGTGATGACGTTTCCTGGAGCTTCTTTAATTTAGAAAGTCAGAATCAGAAAGGCACCTGTCCAAATTCTCACATATTTATGCACGCTCCTGTATTTTCTATTATGTTCCCTCCTCAGTACTATAGGGGTCTTCCTCCTATGTTTAGTAAAGAGGATATTTTAAAACAAAGTCGCATAAAAGATGAGTCATTCTATGATATCCCTAACAGTAAATTTTATTCATATTTCTTCCTCACCATAACAATCATTTAATTGCATTAGAAAAAACTCTGCAGATAATAACATTTAGCTTTTGTCATATCTTTGAGAAAAGCTAGCATTAACTTGCTTTTGAATTATTATAGATGTAAGATTTAACTATTAGTATCAATTTTTTCAACTGTATACATTCGGTGTGTATGTTTAGAATAAGGAGCAAGTGCAACAGTATTTTTAGATTTCATATTTTTTCCTAGAAAGGAGAAAGAGGGTAGATTTATAGTAGAAAAAATAGAAAAGTTTGAATTAATTTTTCCCTTCAAGGCTTCAATTATCATCATGACATTTCTGCATGCTCTTTCATGTTGCACCTGTCCCTAAGACACAAGAGACAGATGTCAGTAGAGACGCAAAGTAAAACACTTCAGAAATATTCACAGCCAGCATGACATAGGAGGGTATATTTCAAGTATGCTTTCTGAAGGAAAAAAATACCATCATTATGATGTTAAAAAATTAAAGCCGTAATATAACAATTAACATATAATTGCAGTATCGTACTAAGCTACATACTGAAACTGCAGGGAAAGTGCAATTAGGAATGAAGCCCTTTCCTCTTCATGAAGTAGTAGGAATCACAAATACATTAATAATATACTTTCTGTGAACTAAACAAGTTTCTCTGTAGTACTCCTTTGTTTGCCACACTTTCAAAGGCATTATGTGGCACACAACTCCTTAAATGTAAATCCATCAAGCACTGCAGATCTATTCACATTTCAAGTGAAGCAACTTATTTAACAATTTCTTAGGCAATGTCTTTTGGGTTTAGCTGTAGGCAGGAAATGAAGTATAATTAGCACTTTTATGTGGCATTAACAAACAATCTTGTTAGTTCATTACTTTTTAATATTTGCACCAGTCTTCTGAAAGCAGATTAAGACTAACTGTAATTTCCATATGTGAGATTCGGTGACTATAAAGCTCAAAGAATGTTCACTTTAATCAAAACCACTATGATGTCTTCAATTAATTTTTTTCCCCAAGATCTTTTTGCAAACTTAGTTTTATGTGAGTGAAGTGCTAATCTGAAATGTTTCTTCACTTGATTCTGATTTTTCAGCTCACAGACATGGCCAGGGTCATAAGGAAAGGCTGTGTATACCAGCATAGAGCTGAATCCATTTTTCATAGAAAAAATACAGTAATGTTAACTAAAGTGCTTAAATGGGAAAAAACCCATAGACATTCTGACTAAAAGGTAGGTCTGACCAAGGAAGTTAAATGATCATCCGGGGCTTCTCGGCCCTCTACCTATAGGAATACTTGAATCCTTAAGTTTTATTTATTATTACAGTAATTGATACTGTTGGACAGTTTAGATCCTGGTACATGGATTCTGAGGAACACTTTCCCGAAACACTTGGCATATGTGCCTTTGGGGTGTCAGGTAAAAGCCAACTCTAATTAGGTTTACTACACATGGTGTAAGTGAAAATGTAGTGAATCAAGTGGTCTAACACTCAGGTTGCACAAATATGCATAGTTCCTAAAACATGCAACAGAGAAGGAATTTTGAAAAGTTCTTCAAAAATTTATCCCCACATTGGTGCTAATAAAAGCTTTCCTTTTTAATTGTTTATGCTGCAAAACAAGATTGGCAGCTCAGAGCTTGCATTTAAATTGAAAGTGGCAAAAGGGTATTAAAATCTTCGTAATTCATGGTTTCTTTAGACTGGACATTAGGAAGTATTTCTTTACCCAGAGGGTGGTCAAACGCTGGAATAGGATTCCTAGAGAGGTGCATAATGCCCCAAGCCTGTCAGTGTTTAAGAGGCATTTGGACAATGCCCTTAAAAACATGCTTTAACTTTGCATCAGCCCTGAACTGCTCAGGCAGTTGGATTAGATGATCATTGTAGGTCCCTTCCAACTGAAATAGTCTGTTCTGTTCTATTCTATTCTGTTCTATTCTACTCTATTTGTCAGCTTTTGATCATAACTTCAAATTACAGAAGGTATTCTTTTAGGACATACTGTATCTCTGTAGCCAGAGAGAACCGAAAAGTAGTCAATTTTTTTATTTTCAGGACTGCCCTTTAGGCTCAGGCTTTACACTGAATCAAGGATTTTATGTTCATGACATTTTATTAATTAAGGACAATATGTCATTATAGGAACCTTACTTTTCATGGCCAAAATCTACATCTTTGATTACTTCCTTTTTTCTTTTGAGACACTTTGCCCCCTGCTGTACAGAGAGTTAAATACCACAACTAGCATACAGGTGTTATACAGATGTGTCATGCAGATGCTATAACAGGCATCTCTGTATTTCATTTAAAATACCTATTTTCAGAAGCTAACAGTTCCAGTTTCACAGTCATTAGAATTAATGTTGTAATTGTGCATTCCAGTCTTAGTGATAGCCTAGGACTTCACCATGCTACATGCTGTTGAAGTAAACAGAAATAGAGACTAACAGAAGAGGAAAAAGAAACAGTGGGTCGCAGCACCTTTGTCAGCAGGACTGGTAATAACAGTGAATGAGGAATTTAGCCACTCTCATAAGTTTATAAGTCTCCAAGTCTCCAGGCAAAAATGTTGAGGTACAATGTGAAGGTGCAGGAAGAATTATCTTGACTGATTCTTAGTGGATTTTTTTTTTCCCAAGATGTGAGCAGCACTGGGGGAGAAAAGTACTTGGTTTTAAGTTTAGCAAGTGAGAAAAGCAGCTTTAACAGTATCTAACCACAGCTGAGAGTCAATTTAGCATTCCTGAGTGAGAAACACTAGGCAGAGCCTGGTAAGCTTTGGAAACAAAGACCTTTATCATTTGTCATATGAGCTAGAACCCAATAACCAATGCCACCAATGTGTGGCATGGCCTGATCATTGGAAATTTTCTTATCAAAGTTAGGTTGTTACTGTTTGAACAGTGCTCTTCTGTTGATCTAGACATTTCTTTGTCCAAAATTCACTGGGTTCAGTTTACTTTCACCTCATCCAAAGCAGGACTGTCTACATCCTTTTATATATTCTTAGCAGGTTTTGCCTGTGACCAGAGGCAAATTTTATCAAGCTATCTAGGAGGTCTGCTCCTGACAACTGCTTGGGAAAAATGTGGTACCTGCAAAACCAATAAAGCAGCATGGTTCAGGCATATATGTATACACAGACACAGACACACACATATATATACTTAAACACTTTAAAAAGAAAGAAAATTGGAACAAAATGAAATTAAAAGAAAAAGAGCTCTTAGATCCAGAAATCTAGCTCCCCCAACACTTCTAGTTACTCAACTAAAACAATGAGCAAGAAAAATCTGAGACATCACTCCGAAGAGATAGGAAAGGCAAAGAATCCTATTTATCAACCAGGGAAAATGAAGGCACAATAATCAAGATGTGATGACAAAAGCCTATATCACAGATTCAGTTATTCAATAATTCAAACCCTAATAGATTTGCTGTTTGTTAGACATCCAAGGCTGAATCTCAGCAATCACAACTGCATGCAAAATACAGTTGCTGGAAGGTAATAAGTACCCACCGCATTCTGTTTAGAGTGAGCTCTTTATGAAAAGTGGCACGACACAAAACTAAATTGTAGTGAGTTACAGTTACAGTATTGGCTCGAAATAGTTAATGTTGGTCAGTCTAGCTTGAAAGTTCCCTGTACTATGGATTTTAGCCAGATCCTTAATGGCACTTGAACATTTTTATTGTGGTAGCATTACGTACTAGCATATTAAACATTTACTACAGGCTTTTTCTGGATGTGAGGTGAAAGACTTGAAATACTCAATGTCTCTGAAGTACTATGAAAAGAAATACATAGTGACTGGATATATCATAATATTTCTAAATCCAGCCTACGTGACAAATGAATGTAAATTGTATTACAAAAATGTTTGCATTTCTTACTTTCATTTAAAACACACCACCCTGTTTGAATATCACTTTGCATTTTATATTTTACACATATCGAGGTTGGCAAAAGAAAACAATGACTTTTACAATGTCGTAATCAATGCAATAGCAATTTAATTGATTGGTTAGGCTATGTTACCCAGATTTTCAAAATATTTTGGGCAGCATATATTGAACTCTTGACAATTTGGCAACTGGTGTTGTAATGGGAAGTACTAGCTGTCACTCTCTCTAGTGCCAGCTAGTAGTTTAGCCACTACTCAGGCACTTAGATGTAAAGCTGAGATCTCAGTCCTAATAGCAGATGGAGAACTTTTGAAAATGTGTCATTGCAGTAACTTTTTGAGCAGTAACGTTTGGGTTTTGTACTTAGAAATGCTAAGTTAAGGCATGGAAAAGGATTTACATGTTTCAGTGCCTACTGTATATTATAAGAACAAATAATAATATGGCACAGTCCTCAAACCAAATGAAATCACAAAATAAACTAAATCCACATACTGTATACCCTTTATTCTTAAAATATTTGAAATGTGCTTATTTTAGAGTATGCTATGATCTATTTAAAACCTATTTCGTACATCACCTTGCTCTTTCCTAGTATCAGCAGATGAGCTGATTTTATAATCAGAGGCACTGTCAGCTTGTCACATTCTGCAGTTCAAAATGTCAGAGGCACTGTAAACAGGCTCAGAGTAAGCCAGACACTTTAGAACACAGAGACTGCATGCTGAGTTCAGATGTAGAGGATAGATGAACCCTCTTTATATTACACAGAATAATACATGAGCCAATAGCTGTTATAAGAGCAAATTTCCTTTGAGGGATTATGATGAACGGGGTAACTGTGGGCACTGGAGCACCTATTAATAGAGTCCTAGCAATCTCATTCCATTTCTCCCTGAATTACCCTTTTAGAAACATGTATGCTGTATCAGGATAAACACTGTAAAATACCTGCTTATTTCAATTTCTCTTCTATCAATTTTGTGGGTGTTCTCTTTTTCTCTCTCCCTCACCCCCCCAAAGTGTTTGACACATGAATGGTAGAGTTGGCTGTGAGTAAACATTTCAAGGAGATTAACATCTATAGAGCCATGAGTGCAAAGAAGAACTATGAAGTCTTGTATGTTTTTGGAGGAATCAAAGAGAATTTAAGTCCAGATCGAATGCCATTTGTTCAAACATAGTTATTTCCATTTTTTCAATTTCTGTTTACTTGGAAAGGCTAGCTTACCTCTTTTTCATCATATATCTGCCTAAATGCCACCTAAAACTGTGGATTTCACTAGAAAAACTAGCATTCAATTGACAGGTCATTGTGAATACATCAAAGGAAAACCTTTTTCTAAAGCAAACAGGTTTGAATTAACCAAAGCTTGTTAGAATGAGGATAATATTAGCAGCAGTGCACTATTTCTATGATTACAGTGCTGGCAGATAAATATTTGTTTAAAAGAATTTTTTTTAAAGAAACACACTGCATTATTATCAGAACTGTGATAAGCCCAATACATTTCAATCATACTTTCCTCTGAGACCAAACAGTGAAATAATGAAAGCCCCACAACTTTGCTTTTGCTGTGTAAAAGAGAACACGTCTAAATTAATCCTCATGTCTTTCCGCTGACAGATTGATGAATAATTATGCTCTAGAGGATAAAAGCAGGACTCCCAAAGACTGGAAAGCAGAGTAGCTGAACTACCACTCCTTTAAGCACCTTTTAATCTACAGCAATTGTGAAGAAACTAGGATGGAGTCCATGAAAGACTTAAGATGCCAAAGTCACTCCCTCTGAACTGCATCATTCATTCATTAGCTGAAATGGTGGGGAAGGCTGTGAAGACACACAGACAGACATAAGCAGGTCATAAAGACAAGATACTTCCCATCTGCATCACCAAAAGGCCAATCTACAGTTCATGCACAGGACAACATACTTTAAAGCACACAGTGCTGAAGTCTTCGCTCAAAAAACTTGCTGTGAGGAATCTCAGCAGTGAATCTGTACTAAGACCACTTTTAACAGGGTAAGATAAATTTTAAGTAGGAAAATGTTACTGATCACTTCTGGCAGTGTGTTCTTTTTGCTGTGTCTTTCTCAATCCCTGTAATCTTGCTTTAAAAACATTAGTGTCAACATCAAACATTTTTATTCTACTAGTCAAAATCTATTTCTGCTAATACCAGCAGGTGCCACTGGCTAAGGCTGCATTAACTGAGCATTGCTCCTCAGTCTCGGCCAAGCCCTGAAGGATTGCGGTCAAACGTTTTCTCCCCATAAAGAATTTACAAGAAAGATCATTCTCACTGTTTGTATCAGTTCCTGATTTAAAACCAAAGACTTGTCAAGATTCTGGTCGATATTTAGTTATGGAAAGGTAGGGGGGAGAAGGAGTGAGCAAAGTGTTACATAATCTGATCGGATATTTCTTTCCATTACACATATATATACTTTATTATTTGTAATACTCCCATATCATTGCTATTTTTGCCAAATTTCAAAAGGACTTTTATTCATTTAACTTTTGTTTAAAAAACCATTTGGTGTCATTGCGATACCTTGGTCATTTCCATTTTGAAAACACTAAACTGCAATTCACATTATCATAACTTCTTGAAGGCAGTATAGTTATATGTGCTTACAAAAGGATAATCTTAAAATAATATAGACTTTTTTTGTGATCAACCTACGCTTAGTAGGTGCATGAACCTAAATTAATCTCTAAATGACTGTTGTCTACAAATCTCTCTCTCAACTTGATACAATGTGTTACACTGTGAAGGGTAAAACATCAGATTGCCTTTGCTTGTGTTATTTTAGTGAACGCTGCCTCCTATTACACTGTTTTAGAGGAATTCAAGATGGAGGATAACTGACAGTGCTAGATCACACAAAAAAGCAATGGGGGACGGAGGGGTTGTCTCACAGGCACACAAAGATCTCCCATTAAGAAAAGACAGTATAGGATGAAGGTAGTGCTAGTCAATGAGATTTAATGCACATAATAAATACTAGAAGATGAAGGCTGATCCATTCAGTCAAGCAGCTACCTACGCAGAATGGTTCAGGACCATTAATGATGATGACATACAGTAACAGTTCTGAAAGACATGCTACATATTGAAAGACTGTAGTGGAAAATACAGGCAGAGTGAAACTATGATGCTTGATTCAGGCTTGTACCTGAACAGTATCCAACTGTAAAAAGAGGCATTTAATATGTGGCTACAAATAAAGTAATATTTTACTCTGCAAAGAAAATGAAAAAGGAATACAGAAAGATTTTAAGTATAATAACCATATGCAATCATAAGGCAGTAAGGTCCTTGATAAATTCTCTGTAAGTGCAATAATGTATGCAGACTGGGAAAACCAGTTGTCCTTAAATCACTACTTCTGCACTGGTGCAAATCTGCTGGAAGTGGAATAACAATGAAACCTCTGTTAATTGTTGCCTAAGAACATCACACCACCCTCCTTTAGCATTAATACTCAAAATTTTACTGATACTTACACTGGATTTTTTTGTTCTGTTTGAAAATGTCACAATATCCAGTTAGGTTGCCATGATTAATTAATCCATCAGCCGGCTAATGAAGAACGGCAGTTGTAAGTCACAGAATTTCAAGGATAACTTCAACTTCTCAAGGATCTCAAGCTGAAATTTTTCTGCTGACAGGTGGTCTAATTGAATTTCAATGAGCTGAAAATCAAGACTTTTTAGACTTCTTAATTTTTATAAGTAGCATTCTTTGTGACAATCCTATTATAAGTACATATAGTTCAAATTGTTCTACATCACGTATGCCCCAAATACAAGTAGTCTTCCCAAATCTATTACCTTAACTTTGAAAACATATTACTTTATCTCTATTTTTATTGACTCCTTGATGCTTTTTTTTTTAATTAAATCTACAGTGGGAAACTTGGAAGCACTTCCAAGCATCTATGGCTTTCCGTCTTAGCCATTTTTAACGCCGTATGTGGAGTGACTATTCAGACTGCCTTCTAATCCCTCTACTTTCCCATCCAGTGTCCAGAAGAAAGAAACCTGAGTGCCCAGGAGGGAGTTGCAGCACGATCCCCAGCTTGGACTGAACGAAGGACAGGATTCTTGTGTGCCCTATGATACGTATCACCTACTCATTTTAGTTGAAGTCTCTGCCTACTGGAATATTTCATGATAGGTAGTTACACCAGTATATCCCAAACTAAACTCAAAAGGCATGTAAATACCTGGATTCTTTCCATGATGACAATGGCATACATATAACTAATAGCAGCTGTTGACACTACAGTTTATTTATAAGCATGCTTTCTTTGAAATAAAGAGCTTATTTTTCTTGTATCTCCTAAGTTAGTAATAGCAAGACTTATTCCCAAAGACATCATATCTGAAGTACATTGCAGTACATCCAGCACTGTGAGGTACAGTCTGCACTCCAGTCAAATACAAGCTTTGTCGTGCTGCATCAGATCAAATATTCCCTGGGGCTACAGGCTGCCGACTGTACATGGAGAGAAGAAAAAATGTTTCTCCTACATCTCTCTGTTCCTTGGACATCTCTCCAATTGTAGGTAATACAGTATTGCCACTCAGTATGAGCTGAGTAGGAGCAACTTTCCTGATGGAATAATGCATTATTCACAAGGAGAGAAACAGAGTGAGCTGGCTCTGAGTTGCTGAGTTGTTTTGTTCCCTTTCTGAGAACAGTGCTTCAGCTTAACATCTCCCTTGCTTCAAGATTTATCTCCTGGGTCTTCTAACTGGCCCTCTCCAGTCTCTTAAAAAGGAAAAGAAAAACAAAACAAAACAAGCACAAACAAACAAGCTAAAAGAGGCAGTATATGGCAAGAAGAGTCTTGGCTAAGTGTGTCCAGCTTGGGAACGATGGTATCAGTTGGAGAGGAAGCAGTGGTCACTGCTGAGAGCGGATCTGAATCAGCATAAATTTAAATTGAGGACAGCTGGGGAAGAACCTGCTTTCAAAAATGCTATGTTGAAAGTAGCTGATTGCATGTTGAAACAGCAGTGGAAATGCAGATCTTTGAATAAAGGATAGGGCTGAGTTCAAAATAAGGCTATGCTGTTAATTAGCTATGAGATATTGAAAGGCTTAGTCAGCACAGAATATTATATTTCAGAATAAGAATCCCACTGATTTGGGGAATATTCAGAGCTCCTAGTTTTAGAAACATGCAGACACTAAAAAACATTTTACTCTTCTTAATGTTTTAACTTTAAATCGTCTAAGATATGGCTTATTAATTTGTAAAACAAGGACAGTAATTTTACAAACACTGAAGCATCTAACAACTCAAGCAGTGTCAAATTAGTCCTCTCAATTAAGTGTACATAACTCCCACTGAAGTCAACTGAAACTACTTTTTTGAAACCTGACATTTAACTCCTTAGAGTATCTTAGACACCTTTTCAAGATAATTTCTTTAGTTTTTCAACTACTTTAAAGGTAAAAGTTGTCCTATTTGATATGGGCAGCTAGACAAACACAGATATTCAAAGCTGAGTGAAACACTAAGATTCTGCTCATATATTAATTCTTACTGGAGTTTAGTTACAACCACTAAAAATAATTTAATCTCCTGATAAAACTCCTGAAATACATCAAATGCCTAGGCACTGGACACAGCCTGCTTACTTGTAAAAAATGTCACTCCTGAATACAGCTACAGAAAAACTAACTTTATCACTGGATTAACCAGGGCGAAAAGAATATGTGAAGCCATATTCCAAACTTGAGGGTTTGTGCCAACCATTTTGCTGCTTCCTTTCTACAAAAGGAGTCATGATCTACCTATTGTAACGAAATGGGATTCAAACCTAAATCCACATTTTGTAAACTGTGTTCTCTGCAATGTCCTAGTCAGAATTCATGATCCTAAACACCTCAGGACCTGAAGGTGGAGGGCAAAAGAGTTTTATTTTTGTATCAATATCCATGCTTTGCATATCAAGTCTAAAGCAGTTTTGGGGGTTTTGGTTTGGGGGGGGTGGGGGTTGGCTGGAGTAGAATGTGGGATGAAGTGTATGGAAAGGCTTTTTATTCCTGCAAATCCATCACAACTATTTAATCAGTGTAAAATCTGTATCTGCTGGCAGAAACAACTACATTATAACTGAAAGTAAAGTATATTCACAAAGGTTAAAGAATAATTGTGAATCATACAATCATAGAATGGTTTGGGCTGGAAGGGACCCTTAAAGGTCATCTAGTCCAACCCCCCTGCAATGAGCAGAGACATCTTCAAATAGATCAGGTTGCTCAGAGCCCTGCCCGACTTGACCTCAGGTGTTTCGAGGGATGGGACATCTACCTCCTCCCTGGGCAACCTGTTCCAGTGTTTCACCACCCTCACAGTAAAGAATTCCTTCCTTATATCTAGTCTGAATCTACCCTCTTTTAGTTTAAAACCATTACCCCTTGTCCAACCTCTACAGGCCCTACTAAAAAGCCTGTCCCTATCTTATAAGCCCCCTTTACATACTGGAAAGCCTCTATAAGGTCTCCCTGGAGCCTTCTCTTTTCCAGGCTGTTGTCTTAAACTATATACAAGTTTTCAAAATCTTGGAGAAAAAGCATGTGGTAACACCATTCTACCTAATATCCTGACAGGCAAAATATATTTAAGAGTAGGTACCTTGTTACAATCTAGTACATCAAGATAAAAATAATAAGTAAAAACTGCAAGCTCCAGGTGGCATCACGAATACAGCAGATGCGAACACTTGTCTCTATCTTGTGGCACATGATTTGTGGAGAGGATAGAAAACAGGGAAGGATGGGGCAGGACTGAGAATGGGTATGCAAGTTCCCCATCCTGCTTCAGGATAGATAAATTTGTCCAGCATCCTATTGTTTGCAGGTAGGATTCCAGACAAATATCTCTTGTTATAACACATAGCACTCTTGCAAGGTTTACCATGTTTGGGGAGAGGTACTGTGTCATTTCGGTTAGGAACAGATTGCTATGCCCCAGTGAAAAATTAATATAGAGAATCCTGAAAGAGACCTTTGCAGGTTCCCTACACTTAATCTTTCAGATTTTTTTATATTTTTTTAAGACTTTCACTTACTACTAAGTGTGTGGCAAACAACCGCTAGTACTTAATCTAACTTAAAAGCTGAAAAAATGTATCTTATAAAAATGATACGCTTATTTAATAATAAATACCTTTTTCTAGAGAAAAGTATTCAGCAATTTAAAGAGAGATCTATACCTAAAGTCATGATTCTCACCTTGAGTTTTTGCATCAAAAATTTATTTCTTTATAAAAGAAAATAGATGGAGTTACCTCCCAGAAGATCCTTTTCCTCTTGGGAATAGATACTGGTAATTAACTTAACGGACCACTGGATGCAATCTTTTCTTCATATACATGAAGCTGATATAGCACTTATCAGAAAGAAAAGACTTCTAAAGGAACATAACCCAAAATGACATTTGCAAGTAGTTTTTCACAGCCTGCATTGCTGGTAAAATTGAATATGTTTTAATCGTCATAAATTGACAGTTTCCCATAATCAAAAATCAAGTAACCATTGAAAATATTAAAAATTAGAGCAGATTTCAGAAAAGCCAAATGGATACACCCAAGTGTATCCCACTTCATTTACTGCAAACTAGTTCTCAAGACAAGAAATAAAAGACAGTTTTAAAAGTCTAACAGAGTTCCAGAAAAAGAAAAAAAGTTTATAACAGGAATTGAGTATGACATGTTTGATTTATTCTGTCTATGCCCTACTTTTTTTTTTTTTTGGCTTTTAGGTGTTCCTTTCTATGTTTTCTGAAATGAACAATTAGATGAAAAGCAATTCAATGTCCATTTATGTCTAATATTACTACTGATCTAAAGATGTTCACATTAAGTACCAGGAATTTTAAATCTTTCAGAGGCAATTTGGGGGCTTGAAAGGTATCTTTTCATAACCTTTGAATCTATTTAGTTTTTGTGATGTTATCAGTATTTTATGATGTGACAAAAAATAATTAAAAATTTTGTAGCCAAGTTCACCGAGCATGGATACAAACACACATACCAACACACCATAAATGGCTAAGTACAAATTTCCATTTCATGCTGCAGAATATGTTAAAAAAAGAAATCTAACTTCGTGGTTTTCACTTAAATAATTCTGAAAATAAACAGAAAATCACACTATTTAAAAATAAATACATGGTCTTCCTTACATTTGCTAATAACTAGAAATATGGGAAGAGCCTGCTAAGCCCCAATACAGAAAAAAATAAGGGCAAACACTTGTTATCGATGTGGCGATATGCTCTAAAGCAATATGGAGAAATCCTTCCTGAAAATGAAAACAGTGAAACTGATCCCTGTCCAGAGGAGCAGTGAAATGTGACCAAGGAGATCTTATCGTGTGGGCAGATTTCTGTAAACACAAATGAGATCAATGAAATGCCCCACTTAAGCCTTTACAGGCAAATCCGCCCCTTGCTTCCTCTATAACAAGGTTGATTTTGGAAAGAAACCCTTCTGACTCCCAGTCAGGGAGCGATACACAGTGCTTGCCCCCAAGGCTGAAGAACTGAAGTCATGCCAGGTAGTTGTAAACGAGAGGATCCAGAAAGACGATTCTTCCCCTGAGTCCTTTCTTACAGAAATACCCTTTTTTCCTTTTTTATGACAAGTAGTTCCAGGGATTTCTTGCACAGACCTGGCTTCCATTACCATTTAGACTTTGGAAGGCTCTCCATAAGGGTTGAATATCCACCTACAACTTTTGTATCTCCAAATACTGAATGTACAAAATTGACAAAATATAGGAGTCGCACATCTGATGCAGTCCTAATGCTTTGCGTGTAACAGGGACATCATACTCACAGTCATTAGAAACATAATTTCTTTAGGAATTAGGAGAATTTATTTTATTTTGGCAAAACCCTTTAGTTCTGTTCAGTTGGCACAATTAACTTATGTTGCCTCTCTAGATAGCTATTTGAAACAAATTCAAGTAGTTGAACACATCCTTTTGTTCAGGAGTGGAAAAGAGCACATCACCTGGAAGCATAGAAAACGCGTGTTCAATTCATTTACCTCCTTTTTATCATCGTCAATTACAAATGGTTTTAAAACTTTCGCTAAGTTTTACTCATCGACATTGTCCTCTGGAAGTACTATACTTCTTTGTTTTTAAGATAGGACTGCTCAGTCCCTTGGGTGTTTTTCTGGAGTACAGACAAGTTTGGCTGGTTGGTTAGTTTTGTTTGATTATCAGCAGCTACCACATTTGTAATCATTGCAAAGCAGATGGAAATCATTTTTTTACTAAAAGATCATGCAACTTTAAAGAGAAACTTAACCCCATAAGTAATTTTTAAGGAGTAACAGCAGATTGGGACAAGACCACAGATGACAAAAAATGTCTCTCAGGTTACATTTAACCTGATTAAATAAGAACTGTTTGTCTTTACCCACTCCCAAAAGCCTTTTTGGAGCTAAGACAACAGATGTTTGTCACTACAGCTAGTCACATGCTGCAATTTCACTCTGGTGAACATATTTGGGAAGCAAGCTAATGAGGTGATCTGCAAGAAACATGTTTGGTCCCCTTTAGCTAATATTTCATTACTGATAGCATTTACCCTTCATCATTAGGCAGAAACAACCTGTAATTACTTTATCCTCTAAAAAGAAATTAAAAAAATATAATAAAATGCTTTATAGAAATGTGTCTGAAAATTCAAATTTGCACAAGTGTCTGTAGTTCTCCATAAAGACAAAATTGAGAAATCAGATGTTGAGAAACTGAATGTTCCCATAAAAATCTGAAGTACTTTTCTTTGTGTATTTTGCTATATTGTAACGTGATTTCTTCCACCTTCTCTCCTCTGCATTATGCTTTCTAGAGTGTACCTTTTACCAAGTTTACCTATCAATCTCTGTAAAAGTTACAGGAATCTTTCCAAAGTTTTGTGCCAGAAGAGTTTTTGACAGATTCATTGAGAAGTGGAAATTTTCCAAGGATAAAGACTCCCTTTCCAATTATTTCTAGTCATTACATAAAAAAGTAAATTCTTTTATTGTGTTGTTTGCTGTCTTCAGGATCCAAAATAAATTTTAATTGCATCCTTGAAGACACATGATATTTTGCATTTACTTCCCCAAACTAGACTCTTTCCCTTCTCCATAAGCCACAAGACTGAAAAGTGACCTGAAATTTCTAAACACTCCTGGCACAGTGGAGGCCTTAATGCTTTAGGAAGTACAGCATTACATACAGTCTTTAACACATATTAGCTACAGTAAGACCCTGTTAAAAAATAAAACCAAAATAGCGTTTATCTGAGGTAAATGTTATTATATTAGCTAAGAGAATTCTAACAACATTACAGATTGTATGGAAACCTATTCCTGGAAACTTCACACAGTTTCAGCTTTAATTAGGCCGTTCATTTCTGTACTCATCATGACAAGAAAAACAAAGAAAAACAAGAACATAAGAAACAACGGAAGGAGTAAGTGAATCTGGATTCTGCAGCTTTTTTTGCTAGCAACTTACTATGCTTTTCTTTCATAAGACATTTTCATATTTACATCTAGTCAGTTAAAAAGAGAATTAAAAGCAGTTTCAAATACTACATCTGCCCTTGACTCATTCTGCCAAATTTTGTGATTTTACAAACACATTTCTTTCCAAACATTCCCCTCTCCTTAGCTTCTGTGTGAAGCAATCAGACATAAAACAGACAAACTGAAGAAAAGTCTTTCATTTATGTTATTGCTGTCATTTGTAACAATGGTAGGGTAAAGACTTATTGGACAGAAATATAATGCTTATGTAGAAGCATTAACTTTAAGTTGGATATCAAATCATTTTCCATTTATCTGCAATGGGGTTGAAGAACACTCCTGAAAGCAGAATAAAAAATTAATCTTACTGGGACAGTAACTGTGACATTATGGATTGCGATGAACTGAGCTACAGTTTTAAAAGAGATGAAACCAAAGTGGATTAGCATGCAGTTAGCTTCACTTACATTCTGTATAACTCGTGTCTAGTGAGATCAGACAAACTGAATTTGCAAAGTCTGCAGGACAAGACACAAGAGACAGGTGACGGCAATACCACTCCATCCAGAGACTCTGTGAGTTGGGTGATAAATCAAACACTTCCCAGGCATATCTGTGGAGCATCAGCCTTTAGGAGACAACCGAATGGCTGAACAAAAAGGCAAAGTACAAAATCACCACTGGAAAGATTTGGGCCTTTCAGCATTTCCCATTATTTGTGTTTTTCCTCAACATTTTTAATTTTTTACTTGACTTTTGAGTTTAATGTGATACAAAACTAATACTTTTAAGAATGGCACAGTCAGAAGATTTCTCTGTTTGGAACCAGCTGCTCTACTGGTAATTGAAGAACTGAAGATTTACAAAACAGCACAGAATCAGTTTTCATGTTTAGAAACAAAGTATGTAAAAATCACTCTCAGTCACTCTCACACAGCAACATCAAAAGATGTGACTCCAAAATTTCACAGTCATGACTCAGTAAACTCCAGTTTGTGACAGCAATTTGGTACAGTCACAACTCTGGAAATCACAAGACTGTGATTAATAGCTGTCCTGGACTAAGCAGTCATGAAAGGAAATAAATACTCACTAATGTGCAATCGCTTTTTCAGAGATCCTAACAATCTGATGGCAACTGCATTATGAGTTCTAAAATACTTAGATTCTCACTTACCTCCTCTGCATCGTATAGTTTGATGTGTTTATCTATCCTGTGCATTGGTTTCATTTTGTACTATGCAGCAGTAGGGAACATAAACAAATGGCTTCTATTTAATGAAATTAGTTGTTTAAACTAAAGCAAATGACTACATTATATGAAAGAAGTGGGATAGATGGTTTGAATGATTTATTGAGGAAACTGTGAGGTATTAACTGCTTATACTATGAAGACAGTTTAACATGGTCAATAAGACTGCAAATTAAAAATACATTTGCAAAGAAAAAGAAAGGAAACAAGAATGGAGTACCTACTGAAAAATGAAATTAATCAAGCAAAATTGAAATTGATTAACAACGAGTAATACTCTCAGGACTTAATAAAATTCTGCTTAGGATGATGGAAATAGCCAACATAGTTTCCATGAATTTAAGTTCAGGCCTTGGGCAGACACCTTAAAGCAAATGAGATTTTACAAGTCACCTAATCTTATCATATCTAAGACTACATCTGTACCCTCCCATCAAATACTCAATAGACTCTGTGGAATACCTAAGAAAGTAGCATACAAATTCACAATAAATGGTTCAAGTCAGGTTAGATTTAGATATCGCTAATACGCAAGAATGAAACTAATCTCAATTAAAATTCATTAGCCTATGAAGTCCTAAAATAGATTTTTAGAGCTCTTAAGTTATCAACTTTTAAAGTTAAATAAAAGGGCTAGAGTTCTTTTAATCATAAAGTTTTAGCTCATCTTCTAATGTCATTATTGAAAAGTGTATTTTTTAAAATATTTCAAGTGTAACAAAGTCATCCAGTTTGATATTAAATGAAATAAGGTCTTTAAATTTATTAATGTCAGTAACAGTTGGAAAATTATTTTTCAGGCTGTTTTTCACTTTTTTCCTAGCTCTTCCAAACCTTTTTATGTGATAATATTTCTGTCCCTTATCTTCATTCACTTCTACATGCATATGAAATTCATATCTTTGATAATTCATTTCCTTTGAACATTACTATCATTAAATACATAATAAAGTCAATGATAAACAAACTCTTAACTGCAGGCACTTCTCATCTTTACTGTTTTTCTAACACAGTATGAATTCCAATAAATATTTCTTGCATCCTTTTCCCATTTTGGATCAGTTCTAAAGGGAAGTAAGTCTTGGTGACACAACTGAGAAAATACACTTGTAGTAAAGATTTATGTGGGCATGTAAGATTGCCTTCATGATTTACAGGACATCATTGTATCCTTTTTACAGTAGCTTAGGGAGTTCACTCTTGTCTTACAGTCAAAGACTGGATTGAATAGGGTTAAACAACAAAATAAAAATGTCTGCTTTAAGTATCTCATCATCAAAGTTTTTGCAAAACAAGCAAAGGACAGAATAGGCAGATGTCGAAGGAGCACAATAAGTTATTATGCAGCTATTTGTATTCAAAATGATGGGAATTAAACACCCCTTCTTAAGATCTTGGCTAATATTAGATGCCTGACAAATCTCTCACTATGGGGATACTCACTGTTGCCATCTGTAGTGACTTACATAGAGTTTACCAGAAATAAAATGGCACTATTATTAACCAGTTTTATTAATGTTTACTAACCAGTCACTTTCAGTTTGTATTTGAGAAAGTAAATAGGACTGAGAGAGAATCCTCAGCTCTACAGACTTAGGAATCAAGGTGTACAAGTCTATTTTCAATTGGTTCGAAAATTTTTAATAATATCTTCCTAGAGGAAATGGCTCTTTTCTAGACCATATCTAATGCTGTCACCAATGGGCACAGGCTGTGCTCAGCTCCAGTCCTAGTCAGATATTGGGCTGATAAATGCGGCATGTAACCTCGTGGTCTCTGGCTGCCATGAGATTAAAGCAATACTGCTACTATAGCAAGACATTTACACCCTCTGGCAACTTCCCTTTTAGCTGCTGAATTTTCTGAATAATTGCATATATAAACCATGCACTTCACTTATTTGTATTCTCATATTTAATGATATACTGTGGATGTAATTTTTGAAATGATGATGTATGATGTTTTAAATTACTATTCTTGCTTACTTCGATTATATATGTACTTGATAGAATCAGGTAAACTGATATTTTCATATATATTCAGCAAAACCTTGTTTTTTTAAAAAAAATGCTAGCTGAAAAAAATACTCCTACACAAATTATTCCAAAAGTCTTCTTAATTAAATTTTTAACTGCAAATGATATAATAGTCAAACTATCACAAGAAGGTAAGTTATATTTATTTTGTCCTACGCTGAAATGTTTGGGATTGTTACTGTAACATTTCAGAGGAGAGAAATAAAATATGTATTCCAGAAGTGTATCAATATTCAATCAAAATAAAAATATAAATTAAGCTATGGAGAAGGAGTTGATAGCTTTCATTTGCAGTAATTAATTCAGAAATGGAGTCATTTCTATCACGTGTTTTTATTAGGCTCACTGGAAGTTAGAAGAACCTTGATGATGGCTTGTATTGGGTCTGGCCGGGATGGAATTAACTTTCCCCCTAGCAGCCCTCCTAGCGCTGTGCTGTGTATCGGTAGCTGGAAAGGTGTTGCTAACCCAGCAGTGTCCTGGCTGCTGCTGAGCAGTGCTCCACAGCATCAAGGCTGTCTCTCCAACAGTCCCCCCTCACCAGCAGGCTGGGGGTGGGCAAGGTCTCGGTCTCGGGGGGGCACACAGCCAGGACAGCTGACCCCAACTGACCAAAGGGGTATTCCAGACCATATGGCGTCTGCTCGGCAATAAAAGCTCAGAGAAAGGAGGAGGAAGGGGGGGCATTCGTTATTATGACATTTGTCTTCCAGTGCAACCGCTACGTGTACTGAAGCCCTGCTTCCCGGGAAGTGGCTGGACATCGCCTGCTGATGGGAAGTAAAGAATAAAATCTTTTGTTTTGTTTTGCTTCTGTGCGCGGCCTTCGCTTTTGCTTTATTACACTGCCTTTGTCTTGACCCATGAATTCCTTTCCATTTTATTTTCTGCCCCCCCATCCAGCTGAGGAGGGGCAGTGATAGAGTGGCTTGGTGGGCACCTGGTGTCCAGCCAAGGTCAACCCACAACACAGGTTCTGGATGATAACAGGACATATTCAGTATTTTAAAGAACTGATTCTTCTATTACAAAATTAGATCTTATTAGATATAAACTTACATATTTTCAATCTTATCCTAGCATCCTACAAAACTGTAGATTTGTTGAGTTAAGGAGGGTCTACCTGTGTGAAGAAAGTGCATTTCTCTCAGATACTTCATTCAATACACAAGCCTTGGAGAACTGGCTACTTAACCTTAAGCTTCTTGTGGTGGCCAGTGCTACAGGTGGGAACCTGAGTATTCATTTACATGAACAAATCTGTACTGAACTTAATAGTGTGATGGGTCATTGCAAAATTCACTGCAGAAAAATTTTGAAAAATCAATAATCAACTGGAAAAATAAACTAAGGTGATTCTTTTCAAACGCACAAGTAATACTTTGCCAGTCTTCCATTTTGTGAGATCAGAAATGCTTGATAAAATTTTGTGTTAAAATTATTTACATAGTAAAAACCAGTGCTCTAAATTCATATCAAGTTTTCTAAGTAAAATGTAAACATTAATTAAGCAAAAGGCTACAACCAAGGTTGTAGTAACTGTAGTCACTTTCTGTCGCAGTTATTTGCTAGAAGTTTACTTGAAAACTTGAAGACTTTGCAACATAAGTTTATATTGCTTCAGTTAGTAAATTTGCTGTGTTGTCGTACTTTAAAATCCTGTATGGAAGGCTGTGAATCAGTCTTATTTCTAGCAAAAAGCATAATTTAAAAGGCCTTTTTTTAGATTTAAGAAAAAGTACACAGATTTTATGGCAACAGTAATAAAAAAAGTCCTATCAGAAAAAAATGTCGATTTTCAAGGACTTTGGAGACTATAAATAAAAGTTGTAATAAATTGTCCTCTTAAAAATGCCTCAGAAATAGAAGAATGACCATAAGAGATTGTAAAATAATTTATAATTTAATTTTCTCAAAAATGTACTTGATTTTTTAATGTCTTTCATCAAGTATAGATTGCTTATGTTTATCTGTTTTTAGGGAAGACTGTTGTAGAAATGAAACATTTATGTTTTACTTGAGGCAGAGCAGCTTAAAAGGAGGACCCTATTCAGCGGAGGAGGGGGGGAAGGCAGATAGCCCAAACAGACATATTTTAGTGAGTGACTGTCAGTGACAATTGGGGATTGAAAGACTCCCAATTAGTATCTTCATCAACAGTTCCACAAAACCATTTCTCCATCCTATGTACACATAGCTGAGGTGATAGAGACGAGTACCTATCCGTGAGTACCCAGTGTGGAATGGGAGATGTGTCACAGCTCTCAAACATTTTGCATACTGACATTTAGTCATACAACCTTACTAATCCAAGCGGTTTGTTTGAGCAGAAAACTACTACAGTTTATAGTAGCAGGGAAAAAAGCATCCATCTTTTCTAATGGTCACAGCAAGTCATCTGAAAGTTATAACTGTTTTGATGAGAGATTGGGTTCAAGAATCCCAGGGATTGTAACTGCTGAGTACATCAAACATGGTGCAACTAGCTAGAGCTGGGTAAATAGTGCTGAGGCCAGGCAGGAAGAAGATAAACATGAAATAGAGTTTGTGTATAATCCATACAGTACACACTACTCTAGTTGGATGTTTAAGAAAGAGAACTTATTAGATTGACCAAAATCAATATATTTATCTCTAGCAGAAGGTTTTGTTGCATATTTGTGTAATCTAATGCTATTTAAAATATTTTTAATTTAACAGTTTTTAAAAACGCTTCTTTCAAACAAAAAGTAAAAAAGATCAATTTAAAAACTGTTGAAACAAAACACTGCAGCCTTTCTAAAATAAAATATTTCATTTTTAAGGGAAAAATTAAATACTCTGATATTTTGCATTCTTTTCCCTCCCCTTTTGATTGAAACAGTTTACAAATTTAACATGGATTTGTGAGTATTTTCAGTTCCTCTACAGGGTATGGGGGTCTTTGTATGTTCAACAGTAGTTGAAACCACCTTTTCTAGCTCTATATAACTCATCTTTGATGCAGGCCAACCAACCCGAGGTGTAAGACTATGTCATCCTGTAAGGGCTGCCCAAATCCTTGACTGCTTTACTTAGGCAACCAACTTGGATGACATCAGGCTGACCTTAACATTTTGATACAAAGACTGTAAAAAAAAAATATTCATTGTGCAGGTATTAATAGATATTTGCAGTTACTACACAGCTGCCTGACGCAAATTTCAGTTTTTACTTAGGCACGTGTCTTTTCTTCTTTTTTTAAATATTCGTTATTGGGGTTTAGAAAAGGATATAGGAAAAAATTTAATAACAGGAAAAAAACATCTTTTAATTATTGCTCTAAACTATCATAAACTAAATGCTAAATAACCCAGAAATGTTAATTTAAACCTAGTTTCACTTCTTTGCAGACTGCATTGTAATGAATAAGTAACAGACTATCCTCCACAGAGCAATATACTGTATCACAAATCTTGAGCTGTATTACCTCCCTTATTTCTAGTCCAAAATGTGATTCCAAAAAGACATTATTAAGTTATAACACCTTAGTCATTTTCAAGCTCCAGGCACTTAAGATGCTGAATTTTAGATTGCTTTTTTATATTCTGCCTGTGCCTAGCTTCCTTACTGTATGTTAAGTTATTAAAGCTGTCTGCTCCAATTTCCCCTCTGCTTAGGAAGATATGACAGAAAGATGAAAAAGACTACCTTTAATCTTGAAAAGCTAAACACACCATAAAAAATGAGTCAGTGGAAACTATAAGGAAACAGTGGAAACTGATAGTTTGCTACCGAGGTAGTTTACATCGTGTGGTCATTGAAAACATACTACACTAAGACCATGTGTCATAACACAAGTCTGGCTCCACTTCTTCTAGAAATACTACAACTGCTATTCCTCATATTTTGAGCTTCTGTTAGAAGGCCCCAATATAAAAGAAATTCCATTAAGTTAGTCTCATTATAACAATTTAAAAAAAAATTAAAAATTGAAAGGTTATTCAGTATAGTGAGAGCACCAATTTTTAAATTTCACTTTCTACTTAAAAGAAAAAGGTTAACTTTGGGAGAGAAGGTTTCAAAATACTGATTAATGACTAAAAATTTAGTCTGAATCTATCTCTGTTCTTACACCTTTCAATGCTTGAATTGAATTTTATCCTGGCAACACTTTTATGTGCAACTCTTGCTGTTTTGGAAAAATAAGGAAGAATCAGGTATGGATCTCTATGATTAAAGTGCTAGAGGGTATATTTCTATTTGTAGATGGAATGTGAGGTTGCAGTATGTAATCTTAGCAACTGTTCCACAATAGATGGCATAATTTAGAAGAAAAAAAAATGAAAAGAGTTTTTGCATACTTCTATTCAACTAAGAGCCATCAGGTGCAATTAGGTTTTGCTTGTTCCACATTAACATATATCTAACATATAATAAATTTCTTCAGATGAATTTTAGCAGGGAAAAAAAAAAAAAAAAGGATTTGGTCACCTGAGGAGAACACTATAAACTTTTATGTTTTTCTATATATACAGGAGACTGGTTTCCAGCCACTTTGATACAAGTGGCATTTGCCCCACCATGGGCCAATAGCAGTACTACATGTCTTAAGTCCTTTTGCTTAACCAGGAAATTGCAAATAGGAAACCTTGAAAACAAACTTCCAAACCATCAGTTTGTACATACCTAATAGGCTGATTTTGTTCATTATCATAATACTTCAGAAGAAATATTCTGAGCCATTAATAACACCAAAGGTAAGTAAAATTGATGATTTCAGAACAGAAAAAAATGCACCAGAAGTGCTCATTAAACCAAACACTAAATGAGTTGGCATAGCAGCCTGTATCAGCTTGAACAGGTTCCACACGGAACGAGTCCAAAGCCCAGGTAACGGAGTGCCATTCAGTTTGATCGGTATCATGGAGTCAGGTCTCTCGCTGATAAACGCAGCGTTAATCTAACATCACACACTGTGATACACTGAGCTGCATTACCAAACAATTGTACCACGGTGAAGGTAAGCACTGAGTACCTCTTAAAGCTTAAAAAGTAGGTTTATGGGTTTTCCTCAGAGCATTTGTCATTAATGGTTAATCGAGCCTTTCCCCCTTTGGCTGCTCAGCGAAGCCTTTGAAAGGCATGATGGCAGCAGGTTGCTTTAGGCCAAGGGGAATCTCTTGCCATTTCTGGAGGGCCGGTGACAGGGGCACAGCTGATTTTATGTGAGATATTTGCATTCCTTTTATGCTAACAACTTACTTTTTAATGTTAGGGAAATCAAACACTGCAAGACAGAATAATAAAGCCACATTTTCCTAAGTAAGGGACTACGGTTAATTACCCTTCTCCATAGAGGTGAAAGCAGTGGTACCTCAGATACCTCTATAAAACAAAAGAAGGCAAGCAATAAATTGAAACAAGTGACTATTTCAAATATACTTATTTTACATGTCCACTGGTGCCAAATTTACTATGTAATTGGTGGGGTGTTTTTTCAGAGTGAGAAGATTAATACTGAACAACTCAGTGAAACAGTTCTCCCATGTTGATAAGGGGGGGGGGGGGGGGGGAGTTTCACTTAGTAAACTTGAAATATTTTCCTACAAGCTGTGTTTGACCCCATATCAGTGCTGACGGCAATGCATTCCAGAATTTTCTCTCAAATAACATGGAACAATCAAGATAAATTATTTTTCTGCACTGCAAAAGCAAAATTGAGGATGTCAGCTCTTGTTTGTCTCCCACAAGCAGCTCATCTGGAAGATCAGATAGGAAGAATTTCCTTTTAATTAGTAAGAGAGAAATGCTAATATGAATATGCTGTAATTACAAAGGATAAAAATCTACCCGTCCCATGCTGTACAATGAGAGATATATATAAATTCAGTCTACTCTGAAAGTCAGCTTAAAAGGCAAATGGCCCTAATAAAGACTAATATAGTCTCTGTGTCATATAAAGGACAACATATAGCAGAAGGAGGAGGAAAAATTAGTACAGTAATCAATGTGATTACATATACATCTGTTTTGCATTCAACCTTTTTCTTCTGCCTTATAATGCATCCACTTTCTCAAGCTGTCTTCCTATGCTACATCCCATTTCAGAAAAACAATAAAACCAGTAAGAATAATAATCAAGGAATTTAACCTGCAGACATAGTACAAACCCTTGCCATGCAAAAAGAGAAAGAAACTGATTAAATCCATATATTGATAGAATAGGACTTCATTAAGTGTTCAGGCAGGAGGTTTTTGAAGCAGCAGAGAAATTACATGTCTGAATATTTCTCTAATTGAGGTATGCTAAAAGCCCACAGTCATTTCATAAAACTGGACATTCAGTATTGTTTCTAGATAAACCGTTAGGTAAACAGTAAAGTAATTTTAGTAGAAAAAGAGATAAATGTACTACAAAAAGGAAGTGTATCTCGTCTCAATGTTTCCATTTCAGTTTAACTCGTTCATTGATGGTTAGTTGCATGTTACTTGTGTTGACTTGAAGGAGTTATTCTGGATGGAAACTTTTATTTCTGGGCTATTAAAAACATGCTGCAGCAAAAAATTCCTCTGCTTACAATCCATCTAACTTCTGACCGGAGACAGAGTAGTTGCGCTATGATTACACTCTTGCAGAGAACTCTAGTAACAGATATATCTCCTTAACTACTGGGATCAAAACTACCAACATTGGTTTGAATTTCTAGTGTGAACGTACCCAGCTCTCTAGACATCTAGTGAATGAAGTGCCCAATGAAATAAGATCCAAGTCATAGCTAAATACCAACAGAAGTCAAATAGCAAGGTTAGCTGCCTCTTATTCACTGGCTTCTATTAAAACAGCCCAAAGGAAGGCTGGATATTTTCGGGTCAGCTATAATAACCAGAAATGCATTATTTTGTTATTTTAGTGTTTGGAAAATGTAAATAGAACAACAGGGGATGAACACAACCTCTGCTTTCATGATGTTCTTCCATTCCCACTTACGAAGGAGTAAATTTTCACATAGTAAAATCCATCAGATAGTCAGATTGTGTAAACATCAACAATTCATTAGCTCCTGTATATTGCTCTTGTAAGGATTTTACATCCATCCTCTACTGAGCACTCAACAGACACAACAGAATATATATGGTAAAATAAATACATAGTAAAAGGGAAAAATTCAAACATCTCAGTGTTAGGTAACACAAAATTGGTGAAGCTTGCAAGGAATGGCATGTGGAAACAACTGAACTGTCATGATCATGAGCATATAATAAAAAAGTACAATGTGTGGACAGATGAAAAAGGAAAAGCAAATACTGACCTTATCTCAAGTGACTCTGAGGTGGAGTGACATATTAGCACTAGCAAAGCAGCCATGGATTTGCAATAACAACAGAGAAAAAAATCTCTTATATCAATGGCAAAATAATAGACCAAAGAAAAACAGAATTTTTATTCTTGTTTTTATATAGCTTGACTATCCATTTTCAATGTCACCTGATGATTCTCTGGTCTCTAGGACATGGCATTCAGTATTTTTTAGTGCATGCTTGAATTTAGGTGAGCATGTTATACATAAAATGTTCTAAGATGACTACGAAAACACATTTCTTTTCCCTGTATTTAACTTCTTTGGGAAATGGAAGTTCTCCACAGTGCTCTCCATTAAAGAAACTCCAATGCAAGAGTTTCAGAAAACCTTAAGAAACACCTCTGTGCTATAGCAACATCCTTCTTGTGGTTTATTAAAAACCTTGGAAGATGTCAGCCTGATGAATGTAGGAACTTTCTTCATAACAGGTCTAAGTATGGAGAGTTTATTACCAGAAAAAGCAGATACAGACATTATGGCCAATAGCGATTTTCATCAACACATCGAAAGATGTTCTCCTTTTGCACTAATAGACAGCAACGACTACACAGAAATAAAGGCAAGAATCCAACCATGACAAGCAACAGAATTTCTGTGCAAATCATAAAACAAAGTTTGAAACTTGTGAAGTGATTAAGAAAAAAAATTTTTTTCCTATGTGACAGAGGTGCATGTATCATAGGAACAGTGATTTAAGTATGCAGAAGGAAGAACAGTTGCACTGGAAAGGAAGAGAACCTGATGACAAGAATACGATTTCTATTTATGTAGTATATTTTCACTGTCTCTTTCAACTAGTCTTTTGTCATCCAGTAGAAGCACGGCATAATCCACAGATGGATCATGCAGCTGTGCATATTTGGCTCAAAGGTGTGTCAGCTCGTATTTGTTTGCAAGTCAGCCAGCAGGCACATGTCACAGAAGAGTGGGATGGAATCAATACAGACGTATGTTAAAAAGAGCAAGTCAATCTGTGTGTGGGCAATTTGTGTCTATGTACAGCTCCGTGTATGTGGTGTGCCTACGGTAACTATGGTCTGTACACTGCTGTTTCTCTGGTTTACTGTCTTAACAAGGTTGTTCTAAGCATTAATGTGCCTATATCCTAATTTTTGGAAACAATTCAGACCCCCTTTTTACATTAAGGCTGGGTTCACTGAAGCTCTAGGACAGTAGGACAAGGTAAGAGAAAACAGTTATTTTAGATGATTTCTCTTCAGCAAAGATAGCACATTTTTCTTTTCAAAAATTATTTACAACTAAACAGTTTTCATCCATCACCTGTGTAAAATATTAAACGATGTTTCAGCTTTTAGTTGTCCTGATTATGCACACATAATTAAAGAAATCAGAATAAAAAGCAAAAAAGAATAACCCAGCTGGAGAGTTTACTGGTTTAGGATGTGGGAAATGTTTATGTGATTGTTCCTATAGCACCAAAGACCAATAAAAGAATATATTTGAATCTTTCTAGATATTTTCATTATGTATTTCAGCTCAAAATATTTGAGAATTGTGCCGATTTTACTTTATTAATTTTCCATTCTCTGATAGTTCAAAATTACATCAGTTTTCAATTTAAATTATTTTTGTACATTTGAGCACTTTACTTCCTTCAGTATATACCATAGTGAATATAAAAATTTTTTTCTTTCTGAGCTTGTGGAGGCAGGGGGCAATGATCCTCACTTCCCCCACACACCCCATTCCAGCAGTTTACTCATCTTGCAGTGCTCCACAATTATGAAATTTAACGTTGTCTCAGGGTTCTTTTTCAGTATGTATGGTAGCTAGTAATGTTGTTTTGAAATTGTGTTGTTCCACAGAGAATCTTGTCCTCATGTACATAAAGATGACAGCTTTCATCATCTTCCTTGCAAGTCTCATTTATCTTAAATCTGACTCCTGGGGTGACCAAATGAGAATCTCATATTTGATTTTAAACAGTAATTTCATGATTGCAAAGCTTGGGGGAAAATTTGAACATGCAAACCTGCATTTAGCCAAAACTTCAAGGAATATCCAAGTATTCAGCCTGAATGTTTTTGAGTAACAGTTCTGATTCAAAGGCCATCGCATAGCTTCTAAGATCAGACTCATTATTTTTTAATTCTTACAGCACAAAATATTTTATCTACATATTAATGAATATGAACCCCACATCAGAAGAATATGGTCTCGATTTAGTTGTTTGGCCTAAGACTACTTTTGCAGCTAAAATTACAAAGCAATATTTATTTTACAAATGAGACATATAGATATC